>NC_092337.1:270699027-271005000 GCF_046630445.1 Rutidosis leptorrhynchoides | reverse complement strand
CCTCTTCACTACATGGCTTTATATAAAGCCCCAGATATCGAGATTAAAAAGTTAGACGGCATGAGAAGGAACTTTTTGTGGGGCGTTGATTGTAGTAGAAGAAAATTGTGTCTTGTTAAATGGGTGTTATTCCCCTTCGCCTAAAGAACTTAGCAATGCTCGCAAAATGGTGGTCAAAGTTAAATGACAACAAAATCACACTTTAGAAAACGATCATTCATAACTCCTTAGCCCCACGTTTCGGGGAAAGCTGATGTTTGAAACAACGAGTTTAAACCAGCGTAGTCTTTATCCAATGTGGAAAGATATTGTGTCTCTTGGTAACAATGATTCTGTGGAACTATTCTGGGCAATGGTCGATCGAAATGGGTTGGCAATGGAGCTTTGATTAAATTATTGGCATGATGTGTTGTTAGCTACAACTGCTCTTTATATTCGTTATCCTTCTTTGTTTCGTTTATGCCCTTATAAGAAGGATACCGTCAAATTCTTCTATTCTTCTCATGTAACTAATCAAAATAGGGTGGTTTGTGTTTATGGAATTTCATTTGACCCAATATGACTCATCCGAATATGAGTCGCTATTAGCCGAGCTTTTATATGTTCAATTAGCGGATGAGAAAGAAGATTATATGCACTGGGTGCCCGCAATAGATGGTGTTTATTCAGTTTCGAAAGGGGTGAGGTTATTAGTTAACGAAAGTGTTGATTCAATTCTAAAGTGGGCGAGCTTGATTTGGTACAATCCCATTCCCTCTAAAGTCCTTATTCTTCATTGTCTTTCTATTTAATGCTCTATACCAGTTATAAATACACTTTTTCAAAGAGGCATAATACATGAAGGGAAAAATGTGGCATGTTTTTGGTGTTTTACATCAGTTGAAACGACACATCACTTATTATTACATTGTCCTTGTGCTAGTTTAATATGGTCAGATTTATTCCGGTTGTTGAAAATTAGGTGGGTCATGCCACTTTCTTTCGCCTCATTTACTTACGATTGGAGCTCGGGTATGGGTATTAAAGCCGAGAAGTATTGGCGGTTAATAGGCCCGTCTACAATGTGGTTAATTTGGATCGCTAGAAACAATGCTCTATTCAATAATAAATTCATATGTTGGACGACAATAGTAAAGAAAGTAAAGGTCAAATCGTTCGAATGGGCAACAAATGCAAAGTTGTGCTATCCACATCAATTCTACATATGGGATTCTAATCTGTGAATTTTACTTTAGCATTTACAAGATCTATAAGTCAAAGTTATTTGCATTTCATTTACTGTTAAGAGTTAATTATCAACATGCTGTTCACTGATAGTTGTTATAATTCAGTAGGCTTATAACTACCTTTAGTGGTTTGATTCTTGATGTTATAATTCAGTAGGCTTATAACTACCTTTAGTGATTTGATTCTTGATTTAGAATACTAATAATGAAGTGTAAGAACAAAGATGATAATGGAGAGAAAGAAAGAAACACTTTGTAAGTGTGAGAAATGGTGCAAGTTTAATGCTTGCATTCATGGCTATTTATAGCAAAAATATCACAAGTTTAGGTAATACAATAATATTACTTTTGTGTATCAATAATTGACTATCCATTTATATATATATATTTATATATTATAACACTCCCCCTTGGATAGCAATTTTGTTTGTTGAAGATCAACTGTAAGTTACTGCCTCGTTAAAAACCTTGCTAAAGAAAACCCAGTGGGAAAAACTTTAGCTAAGGGAAAAAGAGTGCAGCATGGAGTTGACTCCCCCTCAAGTAGACATCGCTTCGGTTGTTACATCTTTTGAACATGTCTCATGCCAATGTTATGAACGTGTGTTCTGAAAATAGCAGTTGGAAGTGCTTTCGTGAAAAGATCAGCAGAGTTTTTGCTGGATTGAACATATCTCATTTCAATCTCGTTGTCCTTAATGAGATTTTGAGTGTATGAGAAGAATCTAGGAGGTATGTGTTTGGTTCGGTCACTTTTGATATACCCTTCTTTCATCTGTGCTATGCAAGCTGCATTATCTTCATAGATAATTGTTGGACTTTTATCGCGTTCTAGTCCACAAGAATCAGTAATGATTTGTGTCATTGATCTCAACCAAAAACATTCCCGAGTAGCTTCATGTAATGCAATCACTTCGGCATGATTTGATGATGTAGCAACAAGTGTTTGTTTTTGAGAACGCCATGATATTGCAGTACCTCCATTTAGGAATACATATCCAGTTTGAGATTTAGCTTTATGTGGATCAGATAAATAACCTGCATCAGCATAACCAACCAAATCTTGTTTTGATTCGTTAGAATAAAATAATCCTAAATCAGTAGTTCCTCGAAGGTATCGAAATATGTGTTTGATCCCATTCCAGTGTCTTTTGGTAGGAGCAGAGCTGAACCTTGCCAACAAATTAACTGCAAAAGAAATGTCAGGTCTTGTACAATTTGTAAGATACATAAGAGCTCCAATTGCACTAAGATATGGTACTTCTGGTCCAAGAATATCTTCATGATCTTCACATGGACGAAATGGATCAGTTTCAACATTGAGTGATCTAACAACCATAGGAGTACTTAATGGTTTTGCCTTGTCCATATTGAAACGTTTCAAAATCTTTTCAGTATATGTTGTTTGATGTACAAGTAAACCATTAGGCATATGCTCAATTTGTAAACCAAGGCAATACTTGGTTTTTCCGAGATCTTTCATTTCAAATTCTTTCTTTAGAAGTTGAATGGCTTCATAGATCTCTTTATTTGTACCTATGATGTTAAGATCATCAACATAAACAGCTATGATCACATATCCGGATGTTGTTTTCTTAATGAAAACACAAGGGCAAGTAAGGTTATTTGTATACCCTTTGCTTATCAAGTAATCACTTAATCGGTTATACCACATACGTCCCGATTGTTTTAACCCATATAAAGATCTTTGTAATTTAATCGAAACATTTCTTTGGGTTTTGCATTTGATGCTTCTGGTACCTTAAATCCTTCAGGTATCTTCATATATATATCACTATCAAGTGATCCATATAGGTAAGCAGTCACAACATCCATGAGATGCATTTCTAAATTTTTAGAAACTGCCAGACTGATTAAGTACCTAAAAGTAATTGCATCCATAACAGGGGAATAAGTTTCTTCATAATCAATTCCCGGTCTTTGAGAAAAACCTTGAGCTACAAGTCTAGCTTTATACCTTGTAACTTCATTTTTCTCATTTCTTTTTCGGACAAAAATCCATCTGTATCCTACAGGTTTCACATCTTTAGGAGTGAGAATGATGGATCCAAAAACTTTTCTTTTATTGAGTGATTCTAATTCAGCTCGTATTGCTTCTTTCCATTGAGCTCAATCATGTCTATTTTGACATTCAACCATAGATGTTGGTTCTGGATCATCATCATTATTCATGATGTCATATGCAACATTAAATGAAAATTTCTCATCAAGATTTTTCATTTCATTTCGGTTCCATAATATTTTTGAATATGCATAATTGATTGCAATTTCTGTATTGACATCATCAATCTCCTCTGCAGTAGGAGTACTGATTTGTGGTTCTTCTTGAACACTTTCTTTTACTTCATTATCAGCTGATTTTCTTTTTCGAGGATTTTTATCCTTTGAACCAATTGGTCTTCCACGTTTCTGACGTGGCAAAGATTCATGAGTGACGTTATTGCCAGCTTTTGGAATTTCAATTCGAGCTGGAGTATTTACTGCTGGTATATATGATTTTGTCACCGTTTTTGTATCTGTAAATGCATCAGGCAATTGATTTGCAAGTTCTTGTATATGCATTATCTTTTGAACTTCTGTCTCGCATTCTTTTGTGCGAGGATCAAGATACTTTAATTGAGGTTCACACCATGAAACATCATTTTCTTTATTTTTCATTTCTCCCCCTAATCTAGGGAACAATGTTTCATTAAAATGACAATCAGCAAAACGTGCTGTAAAAACGTCACCTGTCATAGGTTCAATATACCTTAATATTGAAGATGTTTCATATCCAACATATATTCCCAACCTCCTTTGAGGACCCATTTTTGTACGTTGTGGTGTCGCAATTGGAACATACACTGCACAACCAAATGTTCTAAGATGGGAAATATTTGGCTCTTGACCAAAAGCAAGTTGTAGGGGGGAATATTTATGACTTGCACTTGGTCTGATGCGAATCAATGCAGCAGCATGTAAAATTGCATGACCCCATATAGATACAGGGAGTTTTGTTCTCATTATCAATGGTCTAGCGATTAACTGTAAACGTTTAATCAATGACTCGGCTAAACCATTTTGTGTATGCACATGAGCAACAGAATGTTCAACAACAATTCCTATAGACATGCAATAGTCATTAAATGCTTGAGATGTAAATTCACCAGCATTATCAAGTCTCACCCTTTTAATGGTGTAATCAGGAAAATGAGCTCTCAATTTAATAATTTGGGCAAGAAATTTTGCAAATGCCACATTACGGCTTGATAACAGACAAACATGAGACCATCTGCTAGATGCGTCTATTAGAACCATGAAATATCTAAATGGTCCACATGGTGGATGAATTGGTCCACATATATCACCTTGAATTCTTTCAAGAAACATTGGTGATTCTTTCTCAACCTTAAGTGGTGAGGGTCTAGTTATCAATTTTCCAAGAGAGCAAGATGTACATGGAACCATTGTATCATGATGGATTTTTCTATCCTTTAGTGGATGTCCATGAGTACATTCAATAATCCTTTTCATCATTGTTGATCCTGGATGGCCTAATCTGTTATGCCATAAACTGAATACACCAGGATCAATATATTTTTCGTTAACTACCATATGTATTTCTGGTACATTTATATGTGTATAATGTAATCCAGAACTAAGTCTTGGCAGTTTTTCAACCACATGACTCTTGTCAGTGATACTTAAATATTTCTCATTTTCTGTTGTCACTGACTGATAATCATACCCGTTAAGGTATATGTCGGAGAAACTCAATAAATTTCTGCTTGACTTGGGAGAAAATAAGGCATCATTTATTAAAAATTTTGTACCATTTGGTAGTATGAAATTTGCCTTTCCTATCCCTTTTATCAAGTTAGCAGGTCCTGATATTGTATGTATAGTTCCTTCCGTTGGTTTTAGATCAATAAAATATTTCTCGGATTTAAGTATAGTGTGTGTAGTTCCACTGTCTGCTATACAGAGATCTCCACCACTTGATTGATGTTGTATTCCAGCAAAATTCATATTGAACTTCATATATAAGGAATAAATAGTGAGTACATTAATATTACACAATATTTTAAACGCAAATAGATAGTACTGAAACATTTAGCAAACATAATGACAAAGACAGACGATATTAAATCGTTTATTTTTCGAAAGACACACAACTTAAACATTCAAGAAATCTTCATATAAATCAGATGGTTTCTCAGTGACTGTTGGATCGACGTTATCCACAAAGTTTACTTCCTTTTCTTTATCTTTCAGCGAATCCTGATACATCTTAACAAGATGTTTAGATGTTCGGCAAGTATTAGCCCAGTGGCCCATTCTACCACATCTGTAGCAAGATTCTTCAGAATTTTTAGAAGAATTTTCTTCAACATCTTGTTTAGTGGGCTTGTTTTGTGGTTGATATTTATATTTTCGTGGATTATTATTTCTTTGACCACCACGGCAACGACCACGACCACGTCCTCGCCCATTACCATTACCATAAGGATGGTTTCTACCATAGTTATGGCTTTTGGCATGATGATGGTGATGGTTATTATAACCACGACCTTGCCCGCGTCCTTGTCCCTGTTTATAATTATTTGCAGTATTTGCTTCAGGGATTGCAAGTGTACCAGTAGGACGGGATTGCTGATTTTTCATTAATAGCTCATCATTTTGCTCTGCAACTAAGAGATATGAATTAAGTTCAGGATATGTTTTGAACTTTAGCATTCTCAAATTTCTTTGCACTGTGATGTTTGCAGCATTCATTGTGGAGAAAGTTTTCTCCATCATGTCTGCATCACTTATTTCATGTCCACAGAATTTAAGTTGTGAACATGTATTATACAGAGCTGAGCTATATTCATTTACTTTCTTAAAGTCTTGGAACTTTAATGTTCTCTATTGTTCCATAGCAGCTGGAAGTAAAATTTCTCTTTGATTATTGAATCTGCTTTTGGGACCTTCCCATAAAACATGGGGATCTTCTACAGTCACATAATTATTTTGTAAGCATTCATCAATATGTTGATGAATAAAGCAACATGCCGTTGCTTGTTCTTTTTCAGAACAAGTGTTGTTTTCATTTATGGCTTCAAGAATACCCATTGATTTAAGATGCATTTTTACTTTTATAACCCATGGCATGTAGTTGTTTCCAGTTGATTCTAAAGGAGTAAATTTAAGCTTTTCCAGATTCGACATTTTCTATTAAAAAAAACAACATGATAAATTATAGTCACTTTATATTCATAAGTATATAAAAATTTAAACATAAATTTAATATAACATAAATGATAAGTAGGTGACAGTGTCGACCATATGTAAGCAATCATTAATAAATGTTATATAACATAAATATAAATATTAGTAAACATAAATGATAATTAGGCGACAGTGTCGGCCATATAAATGTTAGATAATAGAAATATAAATGTTAGTAACATAAATGATAATTAGGTGACAGTGTCGGCCATATAAATGTTAGATAATTGAAATATAAATGTTAGTAACATAAATGATAATTAGGCGACAGTGTCGGCCATATAAATGTTAGATAATTGAAATATAAATGTTAGTAACATAAATGATAATTAGACGACAGTGTCGACCATATATTATTCAGGTGGTATAACCGACCATATATCATTTAGGTGGCAGAGCCAACCATAATTAGTATTAAGATTATCGTGCTGATAACGTGTTATAATTCAGTAGGCTTATAACTACCTTTAGTGGTTTGATTCTTGATGTTATAATTCAGTAGGCTTATAACTACCTTTAGTGATTTGATTCTTGATTTAGAATACTAATAACGAAGTGTAAGAACAAAGATGATAATGGAGAGAAAGAAAGAAACACTTTGTAAGTGTGAGAAATGGTGCAAGTTTAATGCTTGCATTCATGGCTATTTATAGCAAAAATATCACAAGTTTAGGTAATACAATAATATTACTTTTGTGTATCAATAATTGACTATCCATTTATATATATATATTTATATATTATAACAATAGTTTCATTTTGGAGTATGCAGATGTATTTTCTAATTCAAGCTTTTAGTCCAAATTTATAATGGACATCAAGAAGGCGTGTTTTGTATTGGGCTAAGTCATCTTTTTGTTGGCTAGCCCCAATTATTTATTCTAGATTCCTTGTTTTTTGTCAAAAAAAAAAAATATTAATAATAATAATAATAAAATAAATCATCGTATTCAATTTATATTAAAAACTTGTTAATTATTACGTTCAATTAATATTTTTTACTACATGTATTATTTGTTAGAGAGGTTAATTTAAATTTTTACCATTAGTTATTAGTGTCGTTAAAAGTCATAATTACTTTTTACGACTCAAAATTAAATTTGTTAGTATATGTATTATCTGTTAGAGGGGTTAATTTAAATTTCTACCATTAATTTTTTTATTGGACATCAGTTTAGGATCATCCAGGAGGAACTTAACCACTCACGTGTTCATCTCCCGTAGCTGCATAATCCGCCACTAACTACTACCCTAGAGAAAACCTGGATCAATCTGAGGGCATGGCCGGTAAAACCCCCCTCCTCGTTGCCTCCGCACTAAGCGAAAGGCGGCTTGGGTGGATACTTTAGGTAAGAGATAACATTGAGTGGAATGATGCAGCCCAGCGGAGTCGAACTCCTGACATCTCGTTAAGAGAGGCACGCCACTACCAGATGAGCTACAACTCAATCTCAGTTACAATATAAGGTAATCATCATTTTAACATATCAATTTTGCATTGATTATATTCAAATGTTGTTGGCAGAGCGAGGCAAGAGGTAAGAAGGCGGTGATGAAAGAGGGATGACATGTTGAATAACTTCTCAAATAAACAACTATAACGACCTTGTATTAGTGTTTTTTAGTTTAGATTTCCTCGATTATAAATTAAATTTATGATGTTTTTTGTAAATACTTTAAAGATATTTATATTTATGATATTTATATATATATTGTTTGCTTTTGTAGCAAATTAATTTTTTATATTTGGTGCATTTGGTATTTGGCTTGTATTATTTGAAATACTTGAGAGAAAAAATATTATGAATTTGGCGGATTTTATTAAAAATATTTGAAATTTTAACTAGGGTTAACAATTACCTAAAGACGTCTAATTGATAACATGTCTAATTAAAACTGTGAACATGTCTATTTATCAATTAGACGTGTTAATTTAATCAATCAAACGTGTTAATTTAATCAATTAATTGTGTTCTGGAAACACGTCTAACTGACAAAAAAAGGAAGAACACATCTAAATGATTATATTTAAACGTGTTGACTCATCTAAGTTGAAAAAACACGTTTACTTAGCTTTTTTAACATGTCTAATTGACCATCTTTGTAGCAGTGATATGAATTACTTAGACGTGAAACTTGCGGGACTAATTCTATGTAATTGTATTAGCTTTATTCTTCTTTACTTATTATCAGCACCTTTAGTTTTACAAATCAAAATAATATTATATTTTTTAAAAAACACCTTTAGGTTTAATATAATCAAGATACTGATCAGTCTTGTGTTTTTACATGAGCACCTTTAATTTGACAAATCAAATACTCCGTAGCTTTTATTTATTATTTAGTTATTCCACGACCCTTTTTTTTAATGTCACAACAATTTTATTATTTATTATTATTATTTTTAAATTGTAAGTGGGTGGTATATAAAACCATGAACTATTTGCAATTTACAACAACTATCCAATCACCAAGTTCATTTTGTATCAATATTGAATATTATGGTGATGATTAGCAGCCTGCTTCTAAGATTTAGTAGAAGACAACTTCACACTATTGTATCAAAAGATACCATCAAACCTTGTTGTCCAACTCCCTCTCATTCCAGAACATATAATCTCTCCTTGATCGATCAAACAGTTACAAATGGATACGTACCGATTGTTGCCTTTTACCCATGTTCAACTGTTAATCAAAATTTCCATGAGAAGACGATAGAGTTGAAGAACTCTTTGCGCCAAACTTTAAATTATTACTATCCGTTTGCTGGTAGAATGAAGAGAACTGATCCTACCAATGTTGATTGTAGTGACGATGGGGTTGAGTTCGTTGAAGCATGTAATAACAACTCCCTATCTGATTTCCTACAACAATCGGACCACAAAAATCTAGATCAACTCTTTCCAAATGGTTTAATATGGTTAAATCAAAATGGTCCTATTCAGGAACAAAACATAAATGCTACATCTCTCATTTCCCCATTTAGTGTTCAAGTCAACCATTTCGCATGCGGAGGTATAGCAGTGGCAACTTCTTTATCCCACAAGATTGGAGATGCCAGCAGTTTGTTAACCTTCCTTAAACACTGGGCAGCAATTACATCACGATCTCAGACAAAAATAGATATTCGTCCCCATTTTATCACTAACAAACCGACAACCCTTAAATTGTCAAACACTTCTCATTACAAACCACCAGATTCTGTGTCAAGAAGTTTTGTTTTCTCCAACACCAAAATAAAGGAACTCCAAGCCAAGGTGATAGCCTTGACCATGTACTCTAAAGAGCCTATTTTGAACCCTACACGGGTTGAAGTCATAACTTGGCTTCTGCATAAGTGTGCAGTGGCCGCAGCTACCAAGACAAAATTAGGAAAATTCAAGGAAAGTGGAATCATGTGGCCAATAAATCTCAGAAACAAGTTAGTGGAGCGATTGCCTGAAACAACCATAGGAAATATTGTTTATCCAATGACTTTTCCGGTAAGCAATAATAATGGTGATCTGATGCCAAATGAATTGATTGGAGAACTCAGGAAAAGAAAGCTCAAGTTTCAAAAATTTCAAAATTTGGAAGCCGCATTCAGATTGGTTGAAGAGATGAGTTCTGAAACTTTTACCTTAGAGACTGCGGAAAGCATTGAAAACTGTTATGCATATTCTAGCGTATGTGGATATCCTATGTATGATATTGATTTTGGGTGGGGGAAGCCATCAAAAGTAACATTTGGGGGATCATTTAAGAATTTAAATATTCTTACGGACACTCCTGACGGCAATGGCATTGAAGCACAAGTGTCTCTGGATGAAAACGATATGAATATAGTTCTAAACGACCCTGAGCTGTTGGCCTTCTGCTGCTAGTTCCGGTGTTCCAATTTGCAAACCACTGTTATTTTAACTTTATGAAGTTTCATACAAAACTTGAAACTGTGTAATTTACTAATTTTTAATTATCTGTTTGTTTTGTCTAAAACCTTTTCCAACTAAGAAAATCAATGTTATTTTTTCAAACTAGTTAATCAAACCTAATAAATATGGAATGTGTTTGTTGAAGATTGAAGTAAAAATTTTAGATCCAGGCATACCCGAAAATATCACCAGCCAGTCATGAAAAGCAATCACAAATGAAATGTTTTCGAGGTTCACAACCTAAGATTTTTTCAACGACTTTGCTTTGATCCAACCGAACAAGAAAACTGTTAGGCACCACTTAGTTTAATAAATCTCAAGGGCATTTGATAGGAATGGAATTCAATTTCTTAGACCATTTCATTTGGCAGACATATTTTCAAAACAATTAAATTCCTTGAATAGTGAGATTCATTCATCTGTGAAATGTTTATTCCTTCAATATGTTGTGGGATATGAATTCATTCCTACATTGAATCTATGAAAAGTCAAAACATTCTCACAAATTAAACGTCGTGTTTTAGGCGCGTGTTTTCAGGTTGCGTTACAAAAAACTTTTTAATTATCTAAAATTAACTGAAATGAAACAAAATACTCGTTATGATAAAGATGTTGATTTTTATTTTGTTTTTGGAACGGCATTAATTTTTGATTAATTAAAAATCGCTAGCAAAGAGCTAAGGGAAAGGATTATAAAGTTTCTAAAAGCCATAAGTTCCAAATAAAAATTTGACTACCTTTATTTTAAAGCCAATTAAAAGAAAGAACACGTATTACATCAAATAAATTACATCTTCTCAAAAAGGAGTAATTGAAGATGATACAATTCCGGTACCTCCGAACAACTTGATGTACATCTAGTTTACAGACAAGAAGCTTCTTTTCTTGAATATCCAAATACATGATGAAGTAGTAATGTCTTCTCTTATTCAAAAATATCTCAAAGCGGTTAATATATTATGGTATATGCATCCCTGAGTTGAATGGCATAGCATGGCCTAACATCATCCAATAATTCCTATTTAACCGAGCTAAACCATTTAGAAAAAAATATCTATAAATAAAGCTTAGATAATATCGGAAAAATGTTTTTCCTCGTGCTAGTACCATTTAGAAACTTTCATTAGCATAGATATAGGTTATTTCTTCGTGTTTGGTCCAACAACACAACCATTCGCGGGGGCTAGTAGAAAATTAGGATCTTTCTGTTGTTATATCGTCATAAAAATATATAGAAATGATAATAAAAAATTTTTCTTTTTTTCAAAAAAGAAAACAGTTAAGATTTCTAATTTGATAATCAAAATATTATTTATTTATTTTTTTGGCGAAAATGAAAATCAGCTAGAGCTGCCTCTCCCGAATAGTCGCTACCCCCATGAGCTGCTGCCCCAAGTGGCGGCTTAACGAATCAAGATGGTTGAGATCTTACCAGCTTTGATTTTTAATTATTTTGTAAACAAGCATGTTGAAAATTGTTTTAAGAAAGGGTTATGGAATTAGTTCATTCTCACACATACTTGAAAAAAGCATGTTAGTTTTTTGGAGCGACAAAATTTAATAAAAAAGAACTCCCTAACAAAACGCTAGAGGAGAAATTAGAAAAGGCTTTTGAACTCTTAAGTTTTAATTTGAAATTAAATGACTCTTTTTTAAGTCACTTAAACGAATACAATCGAACTAAATCAAATAACATACATTTTTTTTAACGAAGAATCATTAAAAACTATGCCTATTTCGAAATCTCCAAATTGAATAAAGCATGTGAGATTGACTTGGAGATCAATTAAACGAATTTGAAGCCATGTAATTTCACATGTGTAGTCATCTTTAGCATGTTAGTATATGCTTCTTTTCTTAACAACGCAAATAAAGTAAAATAATTCTATGTATGGTTCATTGATTCAATCGTACAACTGGAGCCTACAATATTTTCGTAAGTGATCACAATCTTTCCAATCTATCTATAGATTCTATTATAATACTAAAATACGCATAATCATCCTATCCATCTTTGTTGAAAACCCCCAAAAAAAATAAAACCAAAGAAATCCAACAATTCACAGCAGTAAAGAATTCTTCAGCGCCATTTGTAAGATCAAAGCAATAATGAATTCTTCATACAACAACAACAACAACAACAACAATACCCAATCCCACACTTGTAGGGTATGGGGGAGGTGAGACGTAGACAATCCTACCTCTACCCTAGGACAAAGAGAAGTCATTTCACCACCCCGAGTGAAACACTCACAAGGGTAGGGAAAGTCCTCCCTCTCTATGTTCGACGGATAAAGAGATTGCTTGCAACGGACCTCCGGCCAAAAAAAAAAAAAAAAAAAAAAAAAAAAAAAAAAAAAAAAAAAAAAATGCCAACGCCATGAAAATGGTGGAACGAATTTCCATGGGTTTTAAAATGTTGCCTGGAATTCGATTTAGGCTCTAAGCGACAGTCAAGTCGCCAATAATTAGACGCTTGCTGATGGCTCCCGAAACAGCGCCGTAAAAAAGAAAAAAGAAAAACGTACCTTAGAGTGTACTGCGGAGCACAGGACGAATAAAGTAAAGCTGCATTAAGTGAGAAATAAACATATATGTCCACATACAGATAAAAACACAACATAGCAAGCCATTCTATAAGAATTAACATACAAACATACATAAAACAGTATCTACCCAACAAGCATACATACGGGAAAACCAACATACGCATACATAGATATAAAACATACAAACATACGAATATACATACCAACATACGGATATACATACAAACATACGAATATACATACAACCAAACATATAACTATACATACATATAAACATACAACCATACATAAATACAAACATACATAAATACATAAATACAATCAAAGACAAGCAGAAAAGCAAAACAAGCGAACATACAAACAACCAAACATAAACTTGCGAACAAAGTTAAATACATACATACAAACACGAACATCCATACATACACATAGAAACCCACATGTCCAAACTTACACCATCGATGCATGGGTCTAGAGAAAAAAAAAAAAAAAAACCAGCAAAGAGCAAAGAGCAGAGTGAAAGAAGATACCCACACAGACCCACAAAACCACAAACACACAAACAAAACCAAAAAACCTACTCGTCTATTCTAATTCTAGTCCTCCACGCAACCCTATCAGAGGTCATGTCCTCGGTCAATAAGAGCTCCTTCAAGTCTAGCTTTATCCTATCTTCCCACCTACGCGTAGGTCTACCCCTTCTTCTTACGCCGTCAACCGTAAGTGTCTCGACCCTCCTAACAGGGGCAGTAGGAGGTCGTCTTCTCACATGCCCAAACCATCGAAGTCGTTCTTCTCTAAGCTTGTCGATGATGCTTCTAACTTTCAGGTTCTCCCTAAAAACACTATTAGGAATCATATCTAACATGGTTTTACCACATGTCCACCTAAGCATCCTCATCTCTGCCACCTCCATCCTCCTCTCTTGTGCTTTCGTCATAGGCCAACACTCTGATCCGTATAACATGGCAGGTCTAATTGCCACCTTGAAGAATTTCCCTTTCAGCTTAAGGGGGATCTTCTTGTCGCATAAGACTCCAGTCGCTGCTCTCCAAATAAGAGAGAATACTGCAGTAATGTTTATAAATGGATATAATCGGTGAATACAAAGCATTGTTACTCACGAATCACGATTGCTTATTGATTACAGATTGGCTAAGTTGGCTGCTAGGGCTTTTTAAGATGATAATACTGCAAAAGGAGATAATTGACCCAAATAAGAGAGAATCGATAATTGAGGAATTGATGTTGATGTTCTAAATGCCCTAACAAGGGGTTTTATATATATATATATATATATATATATATATATATATATATATATATATATATATATATATATATATATATATATATATATATATATATATATATATATATATATATATATATATATATATATATATATATTAAAGTCGATTATAACTTTTTATGTATATTGATCGGTCCCTATTTGACACGATCGTTTGTGCCTAATTACGTGAAGTTAATCATGTGTGAGTGAAAAAGGAGATACTTTGATATGTTTTTGTGTTTTACAGGCAAGAAAAGATATTGGTGTGAAATGTGGAAGAAAACAGCGATTAAAAGCGGATTGCGGGCAATATTGAAGAGATCGAAAAATGACCCAGAAATCATAACTAGCGTAAAATACGCCAGTAGTGGGGTAAAATACGCCATATACCAGGTCTGTCCAGAACAAAATCCAATCTCTGGCATAAAAATACGCCCAAGCTGGAATAACACTGGCGTAAAATACGCCAGTCCTGGCGTAAAATACGCCAACACAAAAAAACTGAAGCCGGGAAATCCAAATTTTAGCTTTGTGGCCAAGTCATCCAACCCCTATATAAGGATACCATTAGGGTTACGAAAGAGACACTTTTTTCATCAGTTTTGAGAGCATAAAATACAAAAATACACAACAAAAATCATCATCAATCATTAATAATCATCATCAAGCAAAGATTCAAACTAGGATTTAAGTGGTGTTCATCATGCAACTTCAAGAAACAACTATGATCATCATCAGCAACATGCTTGACTAGTCTTCTTAACTTTATCCTTTCCATGAACAATTAAAATATGTATGATTTCATTCAAGATTATGTGGTTTGTGATGTTTTAATACTTTTGGATTACGGTATTGTGAACCAAATCAATTGTTGATTAATGCAAGTTCTATGTTTTGTTATTGCAAGTTATATTATTGCGATTTAACAGTGTATTCTTGATCCAACTTAGTGTTAATTAGATTAGGGATAAAGACATATTGTCTAGGTTAGATAGTTTAATCCCAAGATAACAAAATTAATGAACTTAAGAAGTCTTGTCTATGAGATTTGATCAACATTTAGTAAACATAATACTTGTTTGAATGAATACATGTTAGATTGGGATTGTGAAAGGATAAAGGCTTCACTCTCATTGTTTACATCTCAATACTCTCAATTGCACTTTAGTTTAAGTTTTAAGTTTTAATATTAGTTGATAAATCTTAGTAGTTTTTATTTAAACAACCAAACCAACCTTGAAATTGCTTGCTAGTTAACCAGAACTTCCCGTGGAACGAATCCTGCTTACCATATCTAAAGTAGAGTAATTAGGCTATCTTTGACCGACCCTTCGACACTGATCAAATTTTGGTGCCGTTGCCGGGGAGGTGTGCGCTTGATTTGCAAGAACTTATTTTAATTGCTTTCTTGTTAAATTAGAAAAACCATAAAAATTATAAACCATAAAAATCCAAAAATATTGTTTCTTTTATTTTGTTTGTCAGTTTTACGCTCGGTATTCTTGTTTTTGTTGAAGTGCAGGTTAGTGTATGCAAACTCGGAGTTCAGGAGATCAAAATCTTGAGCCTTTAAATCTGGAAATCGAGAAATCTGCAAAAGCTAATTGAAAAGCTACAAGAATCTTAAAGGGCTCGACAGTGGCTTCAGCTTCCACTCAACCACAGTTAGAGTCACATCCGATTGTTCCACCAAACTCTCCTAAATCAGATTTCGATACTGAAGAGGAAGCTTTTAATCAACGAAATGAGATGGCTGAACGACAAAGAGGGGTAGACACCTACTACCAACCGGGTGATTATGAGGATCATTCACCCATTGTTTTTCCCGCACCGGCAGGGGGAAACACACGATGATTTGAGGTCCGACCTCAACTCACTTCGATCCTGCCAACCTACCGAGGTATGGCTAATGAGGAACCATATGAACACATCACTGATTTTAATGAGATATGTGCTACTAATCAGGTAAATGCTTTCACTGATGATGAGGTACGTCTGCGATTATTTCCTTATTCACTTAAAGATAAGGCAAAACGATGGTTTCTCTCTTTACCCGCCCGGAGTATTAATACTTGGGCGAAGATGAAAAACGGTTTTTAGAGGAGTTTTATCCTATAAGTAAAACTTCAGACATGCGTACGCAAATAAAATCTTTTAGGCAATTGCCTGGTGAACTTTTTCATGAAGCGTAAGAACGTCTGAAGGAATTACTTAGGGCATGCCCACACCATGAGATACCAAAGTGGGAATTGGTTAAAGTTTTCTATGATAGTTTGGATTCCCAAAACATGAAATTTCTTTTGGAGGCTAGTGGTGGAGCGTTTTTAACTCGATCTACTGAGGACGAATGGACCTTCTTTTAGCCGTTAAGCAAGGGTTCGACAACCCAAGCTTCAGTTAATCGTAAGCAACCTAGTACCTCCCGACTGAATCATGTTTCCGACTCGGGTGGTTCATCTAGGAACTTAGAGCAAGAATTAAATGATTTGAAAATTCTTATATTTAACAACCCAAACCAAGGTCTTGCTTGTAATGTTTCGCAGGTTCAGGAAGTTTGTGAGATTTGTGGAGATCATTCTCACTTTGCATATGGATGTAGAAATGGGATTCCACCGGTGAATCAACAAATAGTGGAGGAACAAGTTAATGAAGTGCAGGGACGGAGATTTGATCCATACTCCAACTCGTATAATCCGGGTTGGAGAAATCATCCAAATTTTAGTTGGAGCAATAACATTGCTCTAAATGCCACCCAAGGGACCCAACAAAGACCGCAGAACAACTTTCAAAACCAATGAAACTTTCAGAATCAAGGCAACTATCAAAGAAAGTATCAAAACCCTTATCCCAACAACCGGAACCAAAACCAAAATCAAAACAATATCCCACCCAATCAACCATCTAGCTCGGATGCCAAGATGGACGCGTTTATCTCCGAAATACGTAAAATAGTGGAAGTGCAAAACAAGTCAATTGGTGCATTGGCTAAGGAGATTGGTAATGTAGCGGAAAGTAAGCGAAATCGGGAGCCGGGTACAATTCCAAGCTACACGGTTCTAAATCCGAATCATAAGGATCAAGGAAAAGGGCATAGTGTTATTATGGTAGGTACCTTGCGAAGTGGAAAGAAGTATGACAATAAAGTTGGTGAAAAAGAGGTAGTGCAACAAGAGTCAAGTAAGTATCCTATTGTTCTTGATGAGGATGAGGTAAGTGAAAATGATAACCATGGGGAGGGGGAGAAAGATAAGGAACAACTCGTTAATGAGACCGGGAAATCGGAGACGGAATCAAAAACCATCCCATTTCCCAAGGCCTTAGAGTCCCCGAACCAATTCCCTTATGGAAGAATGGACCACAACCAGAGGATATGTGGGAAACATTTAAACAGGTTAAGATAAATTTACCCCTTCTCGATGCTATTAGTCAAGTCCCGTCCTACGCTAAGTTTTTAAAGGATCTTTGCACTCAAAAGAGGAAGCAAAGGGCGACCTTACCCAAAAAGGTGGAGCTAACCGAACACCTAAGTGCGGTTGTTTCGGGTACACTCCCACCTAAATTTAAGGAGCCGGGGACCCCATTGATATTTGTGACTGTAGGCAACGTAAATGTGAAAAAGGCGTTATTGGAGCTAGGAGCTAGCATTAATATTTTACCCTTTTGTCTAGTTGACCGATTTGAATTGGGGTTAATGAAAAGAACCGACATAATTATTCAACTAGCAGACCAATCAATCAAAACGCCTAGGGGAATATTAGAAGATGTGATAGTAAAAAGTGGAGGATTTCTATTACCCTGTTGACTTTGTTGTAATGGATATTGAATCTAGGAATAGAGATGCCCAACCCACTATAATCTTGGGGCACCCGTTTTTGGCCACCATAAATGCCCACATTAATTGTCGAATGGGTGCCATGGACATATCATTCGGAAATCGCAAGATGTGGATTAATATCTTTAATTCTCTTCACGCCCCAAGTGTCTATGAATGCTATCAGGTAGATGTGATTGTTGAACAAGTTAAAAAACATACTTCTCATTTGATAACAAATGACCCTGTGGTAGTATTTTGCTTAGGTGATGAAGAAGATGTTGAATGTGAAGAGGTTAAGGCGGTTGATTTGGCCATAGCAAGTATAATGGATTCTAGGTTACCACCTTGGACTCATAAATATGAGCCATTACCCAAGTCCATAGACACCAACACAAAACCTTCGCTAGAGTCACCGCCGACCCTCGAGCTAAAACCATTACCTTCTCATCTAAACTATGCGTTTTTAGGTACTAACGGCACTTTGCCAGTTATTATTGCTTCAGATCTGACAGGTGTGCAGGAAAAAGCTTTAATGTAGGTGCTTTACAAGTACAAGGATGCGGTGGGCTGGACTATAGCTGATTTGAAAGGGATAAGTCCCTCTGTGTGCATGCATCATATAGTTACAGATCCGGAGGTTAAACCCGCTCGTGACATGCAACGCAGAATAAATCCGAAAATGCAGGAGGTTGTAAAGAAGGAGGTTCTTAAGTGGTTAGATGCGGGGATTATTTTTCCTATTTCAGATAGTCAGTGGGTAAGCCCCACGCAAACGATGCCAAAGAAAGCTGGGATCACAGTCATGGAAACTGAAGAAGGAGAAAAGATCACAACCCGTCCTGTGACGGGTTGGCGGGTATGTATTGACTTCAGGAAGTTAAACGTTGCAACTTCAAAGGATCATTTTCCCTTGCCTTTTATTGATCAAATCATCGAAAAGTTGTCAGGTCAGAAATTTTACTGTTTCTTAGATGGGTATTCGGGATATATTCAAATACCTAATCACTATAATGACCAAGAAAAAATAACTTTTACGTGTCCTTATGGAACTTATGCTTTTAGAAGAACGCCTTTTGGTTTATGTAATGCACCGGCTACTTTTCAAAGGTGCATGATGAGTATTTTCTCAGAGTTAATAGGCGAGTCTTTAGAAATTTTCATGGATGATTTTTCAATATTTGGCAAGTCTTTTGAATCATGTTTAAATATGTTGGAAAAAGTTTTAAAGCGGTGTACCAAGACCAACCTTGTCCTTAGTTGGGAAAATAGTCATTTTATGGTAAGGGAAGGGGTGGTCTTGGGACACATTGTGTCTGAACGGGGATTTGAAGTAGATAGGGCAAAAGTTCAACTTATTTCCACACTACCCCCACCGACCAATGTAAAGGGGGTGAGGTCGTTTTTGGGACATGCGGGTTTCTATCGTAGGTTTATCAAAGATTTTAGTGTTATTTCTAAACTATTGTGGAATTTTTTTTATTAAAAGACGCACTTTTGATTTTGATGACCAATGTAAGGAGGCCTTTGATACCCTTAAATGTAAGTTGACTGAAGCACCCATTTTGCAATCACCTGACTGGACCAAACCATTTGAAATTATGTGCGATGCTAGTGATTTCGCGGCTGGGACTGTTTTGGGTCAAAGGGTTGATAGGAAACCGGTTGTTATCTATTATGCTAGTAAAACGTTCTCGGATGCCCAAATAAACTATAACACAACCGAGAAGGAATTACTAGCGGTAGTGTTTACCTTAGACAAATTTAGATCATATTTGTGGGGGTCTAAGGTAGTTGTTTTCTTGGACCATAGTGCCCTAAGACACTTACTAGAGAAAAAAGTGTCTAAGCCTAGATTAATTAGGTGGATCTTGTTGCTACAAGAGTTTGATTTGGAAATAAGGGATAAGAAGGGTATAGAGAAAGTGGTAGCCGACTATTTTTCTAGAATATCCCCGCCACCGTTTGACCCTGCTAAACCGATCCAGGAAAATTTCCCCGACGAGTGTTGTTTAGTGTTGTGCAGGTACCTTGGTTTACTCATATTGTTAACTATTTGGTGACCAAAAAAGTACCGGAGCATTGGAACAAGCACAAGAGGGATTACTTTTTATCGCAGGTTAAGCATTATATTTGGGAGGACCCGGTTCTGTACCGAATTGGACCCGACCAAATCATAAGGAGATGCATGGCGGAAGATGAGCATAAAGACATTCTAGCTCATCGTCATACTTTCGCATGTGGAGGACACTACAGAGTAAAGAAAACCGGGTACAAAGTACTCGACTCAGGTTTCTTTTGGCCTACTATTTTCAGAGACGCATGTGAGTATGTTAAAAATTGTGCTAGGTGTCAACGGATAGGGGGAATCTATAAACGTAATGAAATGCCCATGAACCCAATTTTGATTTGTGAAATTTTTGATGTTTGGGGCATAGATTTTATGGGACCTTTTCCATCGTCTTTCGGGTTTAAGTACATATTAGTAGCTGTTGATTATGTCTCCAAATGGGTGGAGGCTGAGGCTACTCGGACTAATGACTACAAAGTTGTCCTAAAGTTTGTTAAGAAAAATATTTTTTGTCGTCATGGTGTACCTAAGGCCATAATTAGTGATGGGGGTTCACACTTTAAGAACTCGCATTTTGTTAAACTTTTAAGGGATTACGGGGTGAATCACCGAATTGCTACGCCTTACCATCCCCAAACAAGTAGGCAAGTGGAAGTATCTAATATGGAATTAAAAAGGATTTTAGAAAAAAGCGTAAATCCTAATCGCAAAGATTGGTCTTTAAGACTAGACGATGCGCTTTGGGCTTACCGGACAGCTTACAAAACCCCTATTGGTACTTCACCTTATCTACTTGTTTATGGGAAGGCATGTCACTTACCTGTTGAAATTGAGCATCGTGCAGAGTGGGCTATTAAATAGGTGGACATGAACATGGATGAGGCAGGAAAAGCAAGAAAGTTAGACTTATCGGCGCTAGACGAGTTGAGACGTGATGCTTATGAAAGTTCGAAAATCTACAAAGAGAAAACGAAAGCGTTTCATGATAAGAAAATTGTAAGGCGAACTTTTGTGGTAAGGCAAAGTGTGTGGCTACTTAATTCAAAGTTGAAGTTATTTGCGGGGAAATTGAAAAGTAAATGGAATGGGCCGTATGTTGTCACTAAGGTTACTCCACATGGGGCAATTGAGATACAAGATCCAAAAGGCGGAGAACCATTCTTGGTTAATGGGCAACGATTAAAAATCGCTCTAAATTCATCACTTGAAGAGTCCAGGGTAGTTGAAACGGTTCACTTTGAGCCCATGAAAGTCCATCAACTTAGAACAATCCGGGTGAACGAATTAAGGAATCATATTAGTAAAGAGAGTATTGATGCGTGGCTTGATCAAAATGTTACTATTAGTCGTATGCCCAATTGTGACGTGTGGGATGATGATGGTGATTTGATGATGCGCCTGAGGATGCGGTGTCCGAGGTTATTTCGGATGAATGTTTTGATGAGTTTGATGAAAAGTTGTCGTTGGAAGAAGATGCCAAGGGAAGGCCGGAGATTCTTTATCAAGAAGAAGATCCGGGAGAGATATTGTTCGAATTAAGTTTCATTGGGGTATTACCTCACCTTGTTAGCAATCACCGAGAATTCAAAGTGATTGCCGATTCAGGATCATCCATCAATATCATGTCATATGAAATGTACAAACGATTATTTCATGATGAGTGTACTTTATGTGAGTTGAGAAAATCGGATGAGGTAATCACACTTGGTAACAATACCAAGTGTAGGGCACGAGGAATTCTTCGTAATGTGATGGTTAGTGTGAAAGGTGTTTTCCTTGAGGTACCATTCACCATTTTTGATATGCCAACGGATGAAGATGTTCCATTATTAGTAGGGCGTGGATTCATTGCAACCGTGGGTTGTAAAATAGACCCGGGGGCGGGTTCTATCACTTTTGAAGGAGGGAACGGAACTTTTAGATTTTATAATTCGTAAAACATGCGGTTTCCTTCAGCCTATATAGTTGAAAGAGAGTTTGATGAGGACTATTGCATGATGCTCGGGGTACAAGAGGTTGATGCAAATGAAGTGGTTAGTGAAGAAATGGTAGAAAATACTATAGATATGGACGAGATCTATCAAAGTGTTGAGTGTGGGGGTATTCGGCTCGATCAACGCTTAGATTCCGAGTTGAGTGAAGATGAAAAAGCTGAAATTTTGTATGACCGAAAGTATAAAGAATTCAAGAAAGCTATGAGTGACCAAAAGCTAACCGAGAAGATGTTGTTCGAATTAAGACCGAAAGAACGCGATGTACTTTTAGAGCTCATTGAAGAAAAAAATTCTTTTCTCTTCTACTTGGAAAGAAAATTGAAAAGAAAGAGTGATGCGAGTTCAAGCAAAGTTGAAACCATTAGTGTTAACACGGTTAAGGAAGCACCTAAATTAGAAAAGGAACCGGATGTAGATGTAGAAGAGATTCGAGAGACGCTTGAGAATATGTGGGGTAAAGAAAACACGGACAAGTTCATGAACAACACCAAAACGTATTTTGTTGATGATGAGGGTTGGACTATTGAAGTTGAGTATGTTAAACCTAAACCACAATGTGAATTCAAGCCTTGTATAAGATATAGAGATCCGGGGGAGTTTTCGGTTGTATGTCGGTTTCAAAATGAAAAGATTTACTCGGCATTGTTAGACTCGGGTGCAAGAGTTAATATGATGCCAGCCGGAATTGCAAAATCTATAAGCATTCGAGAGTTAGTTCGAACCACGATGAGGATCCATTTTGGGAATCAAACAGTTGACAACCCAATCGGGGTTGTGGTTGATGTTCCTTTTATTATCCACGGTATTGGTTATTAAGAAGATTTCTTCATTATAGATTGTGAGCCGGACAAAAACACTCCAATTGTGTTGGGACGTGGGTTTTTAGCAACTGCAAGGATGTCGCTAGACTTTGACACGGGAACGTTGGTGATTAAAGATGAGGATATTATGATCACTCTCGACGATAGATTTGGAAGGGGATTCGACTTTAGCAACATCAGAATTGAGGATCCCTGTGGTTGCTAAAGCATGGAAGAGGAGTCGAGTGCGCGACTCCATCAAAAATCCGCACACCTTTGTAAAGTTTGTAAGTTGTAGGGTGTTTTATTTTGTTTTTGTACATGCGAGCAGGGAAACGGATCAATTTTATTGCTTAAAAATGGGTCGGTTTAATGACTATCTCTAATTTTGGGCATTGAGGACAATGCAATGCTCAAAGTGTGGGAGGGGTCAGGTTTTTAGTCCCAAAAACGAGTTGCGCGAGAAAGTGCGAGAAAAATGTGAAAATTAAACACATAAAAAATTTTCCACATCTGACTAACGGCGTATTTTACGCCATTTGGGGCGTATTTTATGCCAGTATTACTCGTGGAACAGCAAAAAATCCCATGTTAGGCGTAAAAATACGCCATTTTTTTACGCCGAAGGCGTATTTTACGCCATGTTGGGCGTATTTTACGCCAGTAGAAAAATGCTGGTGCCGGTTTAAGGGTTTTAAATAGAGAAAAATTAAAAATATATATACTCCTCATGTGCAGCCATTAACCACGACCACCATCACTCTAAACCCTGATTTTTCATCATCTAAACAACAAATTGAAGCTTAAAACATCATCAATTCGTCATAACGCTTCACAAAAACATCCAAATGTTTACAAAATCATCCAAAGTGGGTGTTGATTAGTGTTCTTGACCAAAACCTAATTTTGGGGGTTTCGATTTTTGGGGTTTAATTCTTCAAGTATTCATTCAATTTAAGTGTTTTAACATCAAGGTAATCATCATTCTCGTGTTTTTCATTGTTTTTGATTACCAATTTAGGTTTTTTGTTACTTTCATGTTTATGTGCTAGGGTTAATCCGATTTACTTATGTTTAAGCATTGTTTATGTTCTAGCTATTGTTAATCGTGTCTAAATATGTGAATAGGATATGTATGCATGATCAATTCGAGGGTTTAGGTTAAAACTTGTTGATTGCTTCCAAGTAATTGACTAGGATTGACTTTGACTGAGAATTGGGGATGTTTGTGATTAGAGTGTGTGTCTTCAATATTTAATGTTTAATTTAGTTCTTGTTAAATGTTAATGCAATGTATGTTAGGTAACAAAGTTATAGTTTTCTTTAGAATGATGATTGCAATATGATGTTCACTTGAAAAAGGGTTGATTGATAGCAGTGATAATGCATAACGTTTTGAATTAAGTGTCTTGTGGTTAAATGAGGAAAATATGGGGTTAGAGAAGATTGACGTGTTGATTTAGTGCATGAGGTTAGGATTTGCATGTATTGCTAAAAGTTCATAATGTTGATTTATTAAACAATAACATGTAAAGTGTTTTATTTAAGTACTAAATTATTTGTTGAGATTGTGTAATTGCAGAAAATGTTTGGAAGAGGTAAGAGAAGCCGTGGTAACCAACAAGAAACCACCCCGAACTGGATGGATAAGAAGTGGCTAAGTGAATTACCTTATGAGTGGCAGGTTTATTTGTATACAGAAAAGATGGAACAGCTCTTGAGAAACGCTTTCTGTGAAAGGTACATAACTGCAAGTGTGTGGAGAAAATATGGGGCTTTTCAGGTATTTTCAGACAGGGGATGGGAAGCTGCACTACAACCAGTTCAAATGGGTTTTCCAAGCACACAGCTGAATTGCTCTTGGGAGATGACTTATCCTACACATGTGTTTAATTGGCTGTCAACTTTAAAATGGGTTCCAGGGGATAATTTCCCACATACATTGGTTTTGGAGGGTAAAGTGGGAAACACTGTGATTCCAATGAGAATGGAGACTTTCAATCAGTTAGCACATCCAGACCTCCCATATGATGCAGGGATAAGAATTGAGGGGAAGAATGGGTACGATTATCCGACCACGAAAGAGTTGTTTGAAGTACCGGCTGATAGGTATGTTATGGTGGTGAAAAGGCTATTTCACGTTGATCGACACGATGTCGAGAACTTTGAGCTTTCAAGAAACAAGCTAAAATTTATTCCAAGGTTGTTGTCCACGGTGATTCAATACAACATACTTCAGAGAAAAAGCGATCTTATGTTGGTTCGAATGAATGGGTTACCTTTGTTGTATGCTATGGTAACTAACTCAATGGTACCTTCGTTACGATTGGTTATGATGACTTGGATTTGGGAATGTCGAGAGCAATTGAAGAAAATGGCGGTGATCCCTTATATGCGGTTTTTGTCTTTCTTTTTGTAGAGGAATGGAGGGGTTTCGAATAATCCCAAAGGAAAAAGGGAGGAAATTAAGAAAGTAAAAGAAAAGGTTCCCGGGTTCGAGTTTATGCGATAAGGGGATGGTTATGTAATAGAGAACCCAGCTTATGTGGAGCGATATACTTTTGGGGTAGAGGATGACGATCTTCCTGAAGAAGAAGATGATTACGATTCAGCGGATTCAGTTGAGCGGATTACACGAGGTGTTGAGGATATAAGTGATATGGCTGAACCAGATTATAACCCTCAAGGTGAGGGAACGAGTAGGGGTAGGAGATATATTCAAGTAGATGAACAGAGGTGGAATAGGATGGAGGAGCGACAAAATACCCTTCTTGATGCAGCTAGGGCTCAAATTTACCTGACTGAGCGATATCAACAGGATGTTTTTGAAAGGGATAACCGAAGGCGTCCATATGAGGATATCATACAACATCGGCCGGTTACACAGTATTATGAGCCGATTAATTACACGACCTATACTTCGGGGTTTGTAGCGGGTGTGGAGTATGTGAATCCACCTGCACCATTTGTAGCACCACCATTTTTTATCAGCAACCCACGCCACTACCACCGGACATGGAGAGAGCTCGAGAGGAAGGCAGGAAGTCGGTGTTTGACATGGCACCGTTATCGAGGAGTTTATTTGACAGCATTTTTGGTCCTAATCCCAGAATGAGATGAGCCTCTCTGATTTTAATCATTTCCTGTGCTCCGTTCGTAATAACATGTACACTTTTCTTTTCTTTTCTTTTCTTTTCTTATCTTTTCTTTTCTTTTCTTTTCTTTTTCTTATTTTATTTTTCTTATTTTATTAGTAGTTAAATGAACTTTGTGGGTATGTTCACTGCAAGCCCTCACGAGACAAAATTCGCCCACCCGAGGGAATCGGGTGGTTTAAAGCGGGATCCCTCCGAAAGTGGGCTAGATAGATTTTATGTTTTCTTTTGTTTTTATTTTGTAAGAATAAAAGGATGGAAGGAACATGTTGTGTGATGAAATGGGAGTTGGTGTACGTGTCACAATTGTATTGGGAAGTGCTTTTAAGCCCGGGTAATATTGTTCTTTTTCTTCTTTCACTTTGTTTAATTTCCTCACTTTTGTCTAAAATAATTTCTAAACATACTTACGAGGACATAGCATGACTTAAAGTGTGGGGGGAGGAAGGAAATTTTCAAATTTAGCTTAGCTTGAAAATTTCACATTTGGCTTAGCTTGAAAATTTTCACATAGGTGGTTCTAAAGTGCCTAGGTGGTAAAATTTTTTATTTTAAAGCTATAATTGAGATGTTGACCCATGAGAGTACCCATGGTAATTGAGAATTAACTTGAAATTTTAGACTTGGCCAGTGAGGAATGATAGTGATAAGCATTTGACCTTGTTGACCTTGACTAGTTCACTTTAAGGAAATATACTTTTATGGAGAAAAGGAAGGTGAAAATGAGATTCCATTGTTGTATCTTAGGTAACATGAATGATAATGAAAAATTTTAGGATTTTCTTTTTAAACCATTTTTTTTATTTTATAGCCACTTTACCCAGGTCGATAGTATACAATTGTGTGCTAGAATCAATTAGTGACCTTTAGCAGCCTAAGCCTTTAAAATATAAAGTTGAAAACCCCAACTTCCCATTCCAACCCTTATTTTTGGTTATTGATGTCGAATTTAATCTAACTTTATCTTGTTTAGATTTAGTAACATTAAGTGACAACGCAACTCATTTTTGCTAAGACATAATTGGTTTAAATTAGCATAGCAATTATATTTAGCTATTATGTTATAGTGTTTGTGGATTTTTAATTAGTTTGACTCAAAGTGGTTTCCTAGATTCCACAATGGATTCAACGATTTGCTCAGTAGTATGAAAGTGCATAATAATGATGATAGTCACCAATGCAACACTTGTAGAGTTTACTCTTCCCTAGGCAAAGGTCGAAAGGGAGTACTTTATATCACAAGCTATGACAATGATATTCACCACACCCAGCACCCATCATCTATATATATATATATATATATATATATATATATATATATATATATATATATATATATATATATATATATATATATATATATATATATATATATATACATATATATATATAAATACATATATACATATATATATATATATATATATATATATATATATATATATATATATATATATCATTATCACTATCACCACACATTTACCGTTACATCCCAAATGTCCTTAATATGTTAAATGCGGTGTGCTATCATGAAAAAAAAAGGATGAAGTGAAAGAGACGAATTTGAAAATTATATGCCAAAAATTGTGAAACGATTGCCCTAAAGAGCATGGACCACTGAGGCATAGAAAAAAAAAAGAAAGTAGAAGAAGAGTATGCCAAAAATTGTGAAACGAGTGCCTTATAAAGCATGGACCACTGAGGTATAAAATTCGTTCTCATTGAAATGTCAAGGTAGAATTGTAAGACTCCTTATAACTTCACATAATTACCTACACCTTCTTGTGATGCCTCGTACAAATTGGCAACGTAATCAAAATCCACCTCACTAAGCTTGTGGTATGGGGTATTCCCAATTAGACTTAGGGGGTTCATTGGTGTCGGGACTTAGAAGCTATGCACTTAGTACTAGTGTAGACAAGGGCATGAGTTTGGCTACTTGAAGAGTTAAGGAGGACAAAAACACAAACATATGCACAATTCTAGATATAGTTGACATTCCGATTTGAATTATTTTATCTTTGTACAAATGAGGGTCACGTTAAAATTTCTAAACCTTATAAAGTTTGATTAGTTCAACATTCGTAACCGCTTTACATCCATTTTTATTTGAGTCATGACTAACCCAATGAAATCACTCCGGATGTAATTTAACCCATTTTGTGTTTCTTTTGACATGCTACCTAGATACATTTATATTGTTGTTAAAAGATTAAGTGTGAATCATGAAAAGTTGTGAAGGATATTTGTTCACTTAGTTCTAAGTGTTGATCCATTTGATGAGTTGGGGAAATAATTGAGGTTTATGATGTTATGACTAGTGTTGGAATTATTGAACTAAGGAAATATTCTGTGAGGAAAATTTTATGATGACGCATTAGGGGATGAAAATTGTTTGAGGTTTTGAGTGATTGACCCGTATTGCCTTTACATCTCAATTAATAGTTAATATTATTTTACGAAAAGTTATTTGAATTAATACCACCTAGGTGTTGTTGTCCTATAATTAAAAATAGATTCGCTTGAGGACAAGCAAAAGCCAAGTGTGGGGGGTTTGATCGGTCCCTATTAGACACGATCGTTTGTGCCTAATTACGTGAGGTTAATGATGTGTGAGTGAAAAAGGAGATACTTTGATATGTTTTTGTGTTTTACAGGCAAGAAAATATTTTGGTGTGAAATGTGGAAGAAAACAGCGATTAAAAATGGATTGCGGGCAAGATTGAAGAGATAGAAAAATGACCCAGAAATCATAACTGGCGTAAAATACGCCAGTAGTGGCGTAAAATACGCTATATACCAGGTCTGTCCAGAACAAAATTCAATCTCTGGCGTAAAAATATGCCGAAGCTGGAATAACACTGGCGTAAAATACACCAACACAAAAAACTGAAGTCGGGAAATCCGAATTTTAGCTTTGTGAAATGACCCGTCCATATTACTATAAACACAGTACGTTCTAATTGGTCCCATAGCTAGGTATTTGACCTTTATATGATACATTTTAGAAAATATTGCATTCATTTCATAAAAAGCACATCATTATTATACATAATGCATGTTTTAAACAAGTGGGCGATTGATAATGCTAAAAACGAACATATATTTCATAGCATTATCCCTCAAGAAAGACAAGCTTTTAGTTGCAATTGTTCTATTTGCAAGTGATATTCATTTAAATAATAAAAGGTGAAGATAAAAGACAGATTCGACGATTTGAAGACGCAAACGACCAAAAAGCTAAAAAGTACAAAGTACAATTAAAATGGTTCAAATTATTGATGAGAAACGTCTAGAAATTACAAGAGTACAAGCCGCAAAACGCAAAGTACAAGATATTAAATAGTACGAAAGGACGTTCGAAAATCCAGAACCGGGACCAGAGTTAACTCTTAACGCGCGAAGCAACGGAGCGAAAATTACAAGTCAACAATGCACATGAATATAATTTAATATATAATTAATTCTTAAAATTATATATATATATATATATATTATATTATATATTAAAACCGTCGGCAAACTAGAAAACAAGAGAATGTGGACTGATCTAGCTGGCCATGCGATCGCATGGCCTGGAAGAAGCAATCTCATGCGATCGCATGAGCCAGAAAGTTGGGTCAGGTCCTATAAATTTCGCGTGTTTTGGCCGAATTTCTTACATCTTTTTCTAATCTCTCTCTCACGATATATATATATATATATATATATGTATGTATGTATATATATATGTATGTATATATATATATATGTATGTATATATATATATGTATGTATATATATATATTTTAATTTTAATTTTAATTTTAATTTTAATTTAAGATTAATAATAATAAGGTTATGTTAGCGAATGTTGTATGGGTGTAAGTCGAAATTCTGTCCGTGTAACGCTACGTTATTATTAATCATTGTAAGTTATGTTCAACCTTTTTAAATTAATGTCTCGTAGCTAAGTTATTATTATGCTTATTTAAGCCGAAGTAATCGTGATGTTGGGCTAAATATTAAAGACGGGGTTATTGGGCTTTGTACCATAATTGGGATTTGGACAAAAGATCGACACTTGTAGAGATTGGACTATGGGCTATTAATGGGCTTTATATTTGTTTAACTGAATGATAGTTCGTTAATTTAATATAAAGATTTACAATTGGACGTAATTATAAATAACCACATACACTCGATCGGACACGATGGGCGGGATATTTATAAGTACTAATAATCGTTCATTTAACCGGACACGGGAATGAATTAATAGTCAATGGACTCATTAAAACAGGGGTTGATTACATGCAAGGACACTTGGTGTAATTGATAATAAAGTATTAAAACCTTATTACAGTTTAAGTCCCCAATTAGTTGGAATATTTGACTTCGGATATAAGGATAATTTGACGAGGACACTCGCACTTTATATTTATGACTGATGGACTGTTATGGACAAAAACCAGATGGACATATCAAATCATCCAGGACAAAGGACAATTAACCCATGGTAATAAACTGAAATCAATACGTCAAACATCATGATTATGGAAGTTTAAATAAGCATAATTCCTTTATTTCATATTTCATCGTACTTTTATTTACTGTCATTTTATTTATTGCACTTTTTAATTATCGTACTTTTTAATTATCGCAATTTTATTTACCATCATTTATCGCACTTTAATTTATCGCATTTTAATTATCGTCATTTACTTTACGCTTTAAATTAAGTTATTTTTATTATTTTACATTAGGTTTTAATTGTGACTTAAGTTTTAAAATCGACAAACCGGTCATTAAACGGTAAAAACCCCTTTTTTATAATAATAATAATATTATATATATAATATATATATATATATATATATATATATATATATATATATATATATATATATATATATACAAATATAGTTTTAAAAATATAGCGTTAAACTTGGCTAGCTCCCTGTGAAACGAATCGGACTTACTAAAAACTACACTACTGTACGATTAGGTACACTGCCTGTAAGTGTTGTAGCAATGTTTAGGTATATCCATTCTATAAATAAATAAATAACATGTGTAAAGTTGTATCGTATTTAATACAAATTAATGTTTCATAGTAAATATATAACTATTTCGTACACTACCCTGCACACATCAAGTATTTTTGGCGCCGCTGTCGGGGACTTCTTAAACGCCGGAAGCGAAACGCTATATAAAAAAAAGTTTTTTATTAAGTTTTAATTTCTTTTTGTAAAAATACGTTTTAAATATTAAAAAAATAAAAAAATATAAAAAGAAAAACAAAATATATATATTTTTAAGAGTTGTTCAAAATATATAAAATTATAAAGTATTTTTATTTCTATTTTAGTTTTTAAATATAAGTTTTATTTAATTTATATAAATATTTTATATAAATATAAAAAAAAGAGTAAAAGTAATCGGGCCCAACTGTAGCAGCCCATCAGCTGGCCTGGATCCACAACCCATGCGATCGCATGGCCCAGAAGAGTTAAAACCATGCGACCGCATGGCCTATTCTGACACGCCAGGACTGATTCTGGTACTGCATTAATTACGGAGTATTATTAATTATTATTATTAACTAACCCGAATTAGGGTTTAATTAGGTAAAGTTTAATATCAGTTTTAATTTTATTATTTAAATTGTAATATTAAGATTATTATAGTTTTAATTAATTATATAAAATTAATAATTTTTAAAATAATAATATAAAAATAATATTGTTTTAAAAAAATTATACTTTTATAACTTTAAGTTTTATTTTTATATTTGTATCTTTTTAATCGTTTAATTCGTAATTTGTAATTTATCGTTCGTACTTAGTTTTAAATTTAGTTTTTGCCGTAGTATTTTATATTTCTAGATTTTTAGGCTTTGCCGTAAAATCCCTTAAGTACTTTTTCTTTAGACTAAGATATAGGTGCTTTAGAATTTTGCGACGCCATTTTAAGATTTTAGTACTTTTTAAGTTATTGCCGTTTTGGATATAGAATTCCTTTTAAGCTTTAATACCTTTAGACGCAACTTTTAGACTTAAGTTTTTAGAATTCTAAGTTTCGACGCTTTATTTTCTTATTTTTATTTTGCGACTGTTTTTCGACTTTTATTTTTCGACGCTTATTTTTCGACCTTTTATTTTTCGACGTTTTTCGACGCGCTCTTTTTCTTTCTTATTTCTCGACGCTCTAGTTTTTAGGACATAGAATTTTCTATTTCTTCGCTACAATTTCAAAACGAAAAAAATTATTTTAAGCAGTTAAATTGATAGACATCCAAAATTTTCTGGTTCGTAGTAATAGTTGGATTTGTTAGTGGCGAGTTGTGGGCTTCTGATTTAAAGAGTGCTTGCTACCTGCTGCATCTATTGGCTATTCGAAACGTGGGCAAAATCAGAAAAGTCTATTAATTTGATAACTTATATAATTCTTATCTTTATAACTAATAGGATATTCAGTGAATGCACCAAGCAAAACGTTCACCACCTTTCATACGTTCACCACCTGTAACTCGATCAATACATCTAGCCAATATTGTCGCCGTTGATTTTTCTTTAGAATCGTCATCTAGTCGACCAAGTACTCCAATTCAAATTTCTGATAATCCATTTTTTGAACCCGACCTCACAATTGAGAATCCGGAGGATATTCAGGGACAATTCAGAGATCCTGAACCACTAATCATTCCTCCTCAACCACAAATCACTCATCCAGAGATTGTCGAGGAAGAAACCATTAAGTCAGAATCCTCTAGTGATTCAGATTCAACAAATTCAATCATGGAAAATCTGGAACCTCTACGTATGGAAGACCGAATGAGAGCTAAACGCACTGGCCAAGGTCATGCAATTACTCAACCAGACATTAATGCGCCAGATTATAAAATCAAAGGACAAATCCTACACATGGTAACTAATCAATGCCAATTTAGTGGTGCGCCGAAGGAAGATCCAAATGAACATCTTCGTACCTTTAATAGGATCTGTATACTATTCAAAATCAGAGAAGTGGAGGATGAACAGATATATCTCATGTTATTTCCCTGGACTTTAAAGGGAGAAGCCAAAGATTGGTTAGAATCGTTACCTGAAGGGGCGATTGATACATGGGACGTCCTAGTTGAAAAATTTCTTAAACAATTCTTTCCGGCATATAAAGCCGTAAGACTTCAAGGAGAAATTGTTACATTCACGCAAAAGCCAAATGAAACTCTATATGAGGCGTGGACAAGATTTGGAAAGTTATTGAGAGGATGTCCACAACATGGTTTAGACACTTATCAAATGGTATAAATATTCTACCAAGGATGCGAAATCACTACACTCAAAGACATCGATATAGCAGCTGGTGGTTCCATTATGAAGAAAACCGCAACTGAAGCTTACAAAATTATTGATAACACTGCTTCCCACTCACATGAGTGGCATTAAGAAAAAGACATCGTTAGTTCATCTAAAGCGGCTAGAGCCAATTCTATCCATGACTTCGATTCCATGTCTGCAAAGATAGATGCTGTCGAGAGACGAATGGAAATGATGACTAAGGATATTCACTCAATACGAATTAGTTGTGAGCAGTGTGGAGGACCACATTTGACAAAAGATTGTCTCAGTATTGAACAAACAATGGAACAAAGAGAGAATGTTTCATACATGAACTAAAGGACTGGAAATAATTATCAGAATAATTATCAACCGCCATGACCGAGCTACAATCAAAATCAGAATTATAACCAAAATGTTCCATACAACAATCAACAAGGTCCTAGCAATCAATAAGTATCCAATAATACTTATAATCAGCAAAGACCTATTTTTCAAAATAAACCACCACAACCCGATGATAAAAAGCCAAATCTAGAAGACATGATATCAAAGCTAGTTGAATCTCAAACCCAATTTTTCACATCTCAGAAGTAAACGAATGAACAAAATGCTCAAGCATTTAGAAATCAACAAGCTTCTATTCAAAATCTGGAACAAGAAGTGAGTAACATAGCAAGGTTAATAGGTGAAAGAAAACCGGGAAGTCTACCTAGCGATACAAATGCTAACCCCCGGAATGAAACAGCTAAAGCCATTACCACGAGAAGTGGTATTACACTTAAACCACCTGAAATGCCTGAAATTTCTGATGACGCTATTCCTACTACACAAGCACCACAGCCTGAGCAAGAGAAGAAAACAGAACCGGTAGTTGAAAAGGTTAATGAAGATAATAAAGTTAAGGCAAAGCCTTGTGTTAAACCATACCAACCACCACTTCCTTACCCGAGTAAAATGAGAAAAGAAAGGCTTGAAGCCGAGCAATCCAAATTCTTGGATATGTTTAAACAAATAAATGTAAATCTTCCTTTTATTGATGTGATTTTAGGAATACCTAGATATGCTAAATTTCTGAAAGATCTAATCACAAATAGAAAGAAAATGGAAGAACTCTCGGCTGTTACAATGAATGCTAATTGTTCTGCAGTGCTGTTGAACAAGATATCAGAAAAATTATCAGATTCCGGAAGTTTTACAATTCCATGTTTTCTGGGTAGTCATAGTTCAATAGAAGCATTGGCAGACTTAGGTGCTAGTATAAATTTAATGCCATATTCACTATACGCTAAACTAGACCTTGGAGAATTGAAACCAACAAGAATAAGCATACAACTAGCAGATTGATCAGTAAAATATCCTAGACGGATAATGGAGAACATGCTAGTTAAAGTTGGTACTTTAGTATTTTCAGTAGATTTTGTTATTCTGGACATGGAAGAAGATTCTCGAGTTCCTCTCATATTAGGAAGACCATTCTTAAACACGCCTAAAGCAATAATAGACGTGTTCGGTAAGAAACTGACCTTAAGTATAGAGGACGAGAGTGTTACCTTTTCTGTTGATAGAGCCATGCAACAACCGCAATCTGTCGGTGATACATGTTATTATATTCAAACTATAGATTCACATGCAGAATTGTTAGAAGAATTTCCAGAATTACAAGGAACAGGAGAATGTTCTTTAGGAGAAGGAACTGAACCAATTGATGAAGCTGAAATGTTAGCCACACTCATGGCTAATGAATATGAACCAATAACAGAAGAACTTCAAATGCTAAAAGAGGAAGACAGATATCGATACAAATCATCGATAGAAGAACCACCAAAATTTAGAGTTAAAGCCACTTCGAATCCATTTGGAATATGCTTATTTACATGGTGAATCTGAATTACCTGTAATAATATCGTCTTCTCTTACAGAAAATGAGAAATCTCGACTCATTTCTGTACTAAAAGCTCATAAACCAGCTATTGCATGGAAAATTCATGACATTAAAGGCATAAGTCCTTCGTATTGCACACATAAAATTCTTATGGAAGAAGGTCATAAAACCTATGTGCAACGCCAAAGAAGACTAAATCCCAATATGCAAGATGTTGTTAAGAAAGAAATTATTAAACTGCTAGACGCAGGTTTAATTTATCCAATCTCTGATAGTCCATGGGTAAGCCCAGTTCAATGCGTACCTAAGAAGGGTGGCATGATTGTCATCACAAATGAAAAAAATGAGCTTATTCCTACTAGGACTGTAACAGGATGGCGTGTTTGTATTGATTATAGAAAATTAAATGACGCCACCAGAAAAGACCACTTTCCCCTACCTTTCATTGATCAAATGTTAGAAAGGTTGGCCGGGAACATTTACTATTATTTTCTTAATGGTTTTTCCGGATATTTTCAAATTCCAATAGCACCCGAGGACCAAGAGAAAACCACTCTCACTTGCCCTTATGGTACTTTTTCTTACAAATGCATGCCATTTGGACTTTGCAACGCCCCTGCAACCTTTTAAAGGTGCATGATGGCGATTTTTCACGACATGATAGAAGAATGCATGGAAGTTTTCATGGATGACTTTTCAGTCTTCGGTGATACTTTTGAAACATGTCTAGTTAATCTTGAACGAATGCTTATTAGATGCGAGCAATCAAATCTAGTACTTAATTGGGAAAAATGCCATTTCATGGTTAAAGAAGGCATCGTTCTTGGTCATAAAATTTCAAAGGAAGGAATTAAAGTGGATAGAGCTAAAGTAGATGTAATTGCTAAACTTTCACATCCCACCAATGTTAGAGGAGTTAGGAGTTTTCTAGGGCATGCCGGTTTTTACCGACGTTTCATAAAATATTTTTCTAAAATTGCAACTCCTATGAATAAACTCCTAGAAAAGGATGCTCCATTCATCTTTTCGGATGAATGCATCAAATCTTCTAATATTCTTAAAGAAAAACTCACTAATGCACCGATCATGATAACTCCAAATTGGAATCTACCATTTGAACACATGTGCGATCCAAGTGATTTTGCAATGGGAGCCGTTTTAGGACAAATGATTGAAAAATGATTTCAACCTATTTATTATGCTCGTAAGACATTACAAGGAGCACAAATTAATTACACAACTATTGAAAAAGAACTCCTTGCTATTGTCTTTGCTTTTGACAAATTTCGTTCATATCTAGTTCTAGCTAAAACGGTGGTTTATACCGACCATTCTGCTCTTAGATACTTATTTTCGAAACAAGATGCCAAATCACGATTAATCCGTTGGATCTTACTCTTACAAGAGTTCGATATTGAGATCCGAGATAAAAAGGGAGCAGAGAATCTCGCCGCTGATCATCTTTCTCGTCTTGAGAATCCCGAATTATAAGTTCTAAATGAATCGGCTATACAAGATAACTTTCCTGATGAATATATATTGAAGATCGATTATAATGAAATTCCATGGTTTGCAGACTATGCAAACTATTTAATATGTGGATTCCTTGAAAAAGGGTTGTCGTACCAAAAACGAAAGAAATTCTTTAGTGATATAAAACACTATTTTTGGAAAGATCCACATTTCTTTAAAAGTTATCCCGATGGAATAATACGCCGATGTGTATTCGGAGATGAAGCTAGTCAAATCTTAAACCATTGTCACACAGGACCAACAGGAGGGCATTATGGGGCTCAACTCACAGCAAGAAAAGTCTATGATGCTGGATTCTATTGGCCTACAATTTTCAAAGACGCACACCTTCTTTGCAAATCCTTTGATGCTTGTCAAAGGGCCAGAAAAATAAGTCAACGTGATGAAATGCCACAAAATGTCATTCAAGTATGTGAAGTATTTGATGTTTGGGGTATTGACTTTATGGGTCCATTTTCAAAATATCATAATAATCTCTACATTCTCATTGCCATTGATTATGTATCTAAATGGGCGGAAGCACAAGCTCTCCCAACTAATGATGCACGAGTTGTAGTCAACTACTTAAAACGTCTTTTTGCAAGATTCGGAACACCGAAAGCTTTAATAAGTGATCGGGGTACTCATTTTTGTAACAATCAACTTGAGAAAGTTCTCAAAAGATATGGAGTAACTCATAAAATCTCAACCGCTTATCAACCACAAACAAGTGGACAAGTTGAAAATACCAACCGAGCTTTAAAACGTATTCTAGAGAAAACCGTAGGGTCAAATCCGAAGGAATGGTCCATGAAATTGGAGGATGCACTCTGGGTTTTTAGAACAGCCTACAAAACTCCAATTGGAACCACACCTTTCAGACTCGTTTACGGAAAAGCATGTCATCTTCCAGTAGAAATTGAGCACAAAGTATTTTGGGATTTGAAGACATGTAATCTTGATTTACATGAAGCCGGACGTCTACAGTTAAGTCAATTAAATGAATTAGAAGAATTGAGACATGAAGCATACGAAAATTCGTTAATCTATAAAGAAAGAACGAAGAAATGGCATGATAAAAGAATCAGAAGTTCAAAAGAATTTAAAGAAGGAGATAGAGTTCTTCTTTTCAATTCACGATTCAAGCTATTTCCTGGAAAATTGAAATCAAGATGGTCTGGACCATTCATAGTCAAAAGAGTTTTCCCGTACGAAACAGTAGAATTAATAAATTCAAATGGGGTTGAATTTAAAGTTAATGGTCACCGAGTTAAACATTACATAGATAGTCCAATGGAAGTTGAAGATGAAGTTAATCACAATTTCGACACCACAGCTAACTAAGTGTGGGAAGGTTCGAATCTTTTTAAGGATAATATATATTTCTGTTAGATTTAGATATTCTGTTCTCGTGTAGTTTTCGAGAATGGAATCCGAATGGTCTTTCCCTAGCAGACCCTAAAGAACTAGTCTTCTCCCTCCGTTCTGAATTTTTATTTTTTTTAGGTTTTACGAGATGAAGAATTCCTTTGATCTGAACCATGGTCTACTACTACACGCTATGATTACTAAACGTAATAATAACATCTTCCCGAGTGAACTGGTATCATTCATAAGAGGAAAAATGGACGAAGTAAGGAAAGAACTCAGGAAAGATCATCATAAGACACATTTTGCTAAAGGAAAATCAAATTCCGCAACAAAAATAAGAGCACAACACCTTGAAAGATGTCATAAATACGAAAAATTATCACACGAAGGTAAATGTTCGAACAATCAAACATATTCAAATACCGAATTTATTACTCTATGTAGAGAAGGACTGTTCATATGTTTAGAAGAAAAGTTATTGAAGAATCGAGGTTATGCTTATGTAGCTATGGAAAACCAAATCACACAACTCTCCTATGAGTCGGCTAAAGCAGGTCTCTGAGAATTCTATCTCACAGGTAAGTATGTACAGCTTTTATTTGTTTTTATTTTTATTTGCTTTTATCCTTTTGATAATAAACACTAAATCATTCGCTATAAAGTATTAAATTGATATTCAATAAAATTAGGTATGCGAAACCGAAATTATTGATATCATACAAAAATTTATTACATCACTGCGAAATTTACCGTTTATTCTTAAGGTATAAATATCTTTAATCAATCAATTTAAAATATTTCAGAAATTCGTTAGGAGTAAACTAGGTTATGGAGCCGAAATTACTTTACCCAAAAGAGGGGCATATATTTTTGATAATATTTGATTGATTAAAGTGAGATAAAAGACCAAAAAGATTTTTAATTTTAATTTTTACCTTGTTTTTAAAATTAATATATAAATATTAAATTATTATTGTAAATTTTTAAAATCAATATATTTAAGTTTTTAAGTATTTTAAAAAATTAATATTTTTAATATAAGTTTGTAAAATTAATGTATAAAAATTTTAATGATATTTATATGAATTTTTAATTTTATGCATCTTAAATTTAAGTATGGTGTGAATTTAAAACAAAAATTTACTTTATTTCATTAAGTTAAAAATATGATTTTTAAAATTCGTCGTGAGTTGAAGACTAGGTCGTTGAACCGAAATTTCTTTACCCAAGGGAGGGACGAGAAATTTTATTATCATTATTTTTAATCTTATTGAATTAAAGTATACCAAAAACATTAAAAAATCCAAAAATCTTTGCTTTTAAAACGACGCTTAAAAGTGACAAATTTTAAAATTTTGTCGAGAGACGGACTAGGACAACTTAATTGCCCATAGGAATTTTCTTAGATTTTTACTTGGCCGTAGGATGTATAGGATGTCCATGCTGTCCATGCTGGACATGGCCAGGGCTTTACAGATTTACACTCCTGGTGAATTACTACTACCTAATTGTACAAATTTGATTTATTATGGTGAAAGGGTAGATAGGAATTTTGACGCTGACGCCGTCTGGAGGCGTATGTCAAATTATAATGTTTTTACGCGAGGAGGAAGACACTCCTATTTAGATATTAACAAAGCCGAGCTTTGTATTATACATAGATTTTTAGCTAATTCGATTACACAAAGAGGTAACAACAAGGAGAAAGTGACTCAACACGATTTATTTTACCTTAAGTGTATTCGAAACACTAGAAGCTTTGTTAATATCCCCTACTGTGTTGGTTTTTATCTGTCCAAAATGGTGAAAGGAATACAGAACGGGGGAATAATAGGAGGAGGTATTTTTGTTACTCTCATTGGAGAGTATTTAGGTGTAGATAGGGATCAAGGGGGTCCACTGATGGTATGTAGGGAATAGGTTGAGACTTTAGGATTGCGAGTCTATCGGGGTGCAAAGGTATTAAAGAGCAGACGCAATCAGGCAGTACCATATGAGGGTCGTCATCCACAGGTAGAGAGAGTTTCAGATGAGGAAATGGAGGAACCGGATGACATTAGGGATGTCATTAGGGAGGCTGTTACTGACGTTTACCAGCGTATAGATGAGGTAGAAATGACAAACGCGGCTAGACATAGTCAGTTCGAGCAGTGGCATGCCGAGAATGTGTACGAGCATTCCAGGCAACGACAGCATGATAGATGGCACTATCATCAGCATCAGATCATGAGCCTGCTATCACCTCAGGTACCAAATAATTAGGTACCGACCCGACCTGCTTACTATCCGCCACACCAGCCCGATATGCGACTACCATTTACTCTCTACGACCCTAACCAGGCCTATCAGTATACCTATAACCAACTTTGGAACCCGACAGACGACATGAACTGGAACCCCTATCCAGATTGATACAGTTCCCGTTGGTGATTTTTATCTTTTATTATTTTTATTTACTTATGTTTAAAACATATAAATATTGTGATATTTTTAATGTAATTTTTAATATTTTTATTATTTTGTACTAATATTTCATTTTTGTAAATTGAAAGTGAGATATTAAGTCGAATTTCAAATTACCATGCATGTTTATATTTGTATTGTATGTATTTTATTTCAAGTACACAACAGGGTAAAACAACGCATTTTCAAAGACTGGCATTAAGTTCAGCAAAAGCAACTAATTTTGACGACAAGATGCAAAATATATATGAAATAACAACTACAGGAATGAACAAATGATGTGCACCATTTATCATTCAACAAACAAACGCTAATACGTTTGGACACTTTGGTAAAATTTAATCATTTTTCTACGCTACTCACCCTCAATAATTTAAATTGTACTGATTTCTTGCAAATGAGGGCATTGCAAGATCTTAAGTGTGGGAAGAGATTAAATTCTTTTGGATTTTTAAAATTTTAAATTTAAACACTTGGTTACAATTAAAAATACTAGTAACGCAGTAGTTGTATTAGAATCTAGTGCTCTCTGATAATAAAGAACAGCCCTAGTCTTATATACTGACTACCCAATTCTAGTAAAATTTTTCAAAATTTTTAACTAAATGAACTCAAAATCATGTTTATACATATTTATGAACGATAAAACTAGGTGTTAACACCAAAATTATTGTTACCTCGGAAAGGACATAAATTGAGAAACAACCTAAAATGTTAGAATTCATTTAAAATAGAATAGAGGAAAATAAAAAGGCAAAGAAAGGAAAATAAAAGCCAAGTGTGGGAAAAATTTACCAAGTTATTTAGAACATATATCGCATATTTTTGTACAAATAATTGAAGATACTTTTTCTTTGGACTAAACTAATCAATTTTACCCGATTTACTATAATATATTTGAAAGAAAGATGGACCTACACGATGAATCAATTCCATCATTAAAAGGAAGTAAAGTCTTCCAAAAAAGAAATGCGCTTCTTGATTTAGGTCAAGAAGTTGTCATCCAGACCAGTTGTAGAGTCTACGAAAAACCTTGAAAAGTTTTCTCGAAAATCAGCTGGAAATCCATGGACCTCAGCATCAAACAGGGTCGCCAAGTGGTCAGACTTATCCTAACCATGAGAGGATCTGTCTCGTACAATGGGGGGGCACCATACAAATTAGCTTATAAGACTAATGAATCAGATCCCCTGAAAGGATAATCTCCTTAAAGATCAAAAATCAGCTTTTAAGCCTGATATTACTCAATCCTTGAGATTGACTTTAAAGATTGAGAATTCAAACTCATGGAATTCGATGATATCTAAACTCAAGCTTGAACGAGAAAATATTTTGATCAAATTATAACCGATTTGTTTTCTGAAAACTCATTTTCAATGCGTTCATAAAATCCTAGGAATTCACCTGAAATTCATTAGGTCACCTGAACCAAATCGGGTGTCAACCGTAAGAACGGTGGTTGCATAGCATGGTCGAAGACAGGACCTTGTGCCAGACCAAAAAACTATAGGGTCATCTTTACTATTGCTCCTACAAAGGATAGTAATTGCATCCGACACGATATAGACCATAATCAAAAGCATGTCACGGGTCATTGCCTCAACAGTTGCTTGTTCAACGCTTTCCTTTACAACCGGACGGTAGTTTACCAAAAGGTAATATACGGAGCAAGTATACTGGACGTGTTGCTTTCCCAATACAAGGTTAGCAAGTGGATGACACAAAACCGCAAGTTTTAAGCTAAAATTTTCAAATCTGAAGCCCACAAAAACCACAAAAACAATTTCGCAAACACCGGTGAAGGGTTATTCCGAAAAACTTATCTAGGGTAAAAGCTAGATTGAAATTTCAAAAGATCAAATGTTTTCATAAAGATCCAATTTCCTAAAGGATCTAAATTTTCATAGTCATGTGGGACTGTAAACCACAACGTTACTATCATTGTTCATACCGCCAAATCGAAATCACTGATGTACAAAGTGTGATGAATAAAGAAGTGATTCTTATATTTTTATTTCAAGACTATATTGCTTGAGGACAAGCAACGCTCAAGTGTGGGAATATTTGATAATGCTAAAAACGAACATATATTTCATAACATTATCCCTCGAGAAAGACAAGCTTTTAGTTGCAATTGTTCTATTTACAAGTGATATTCGTTTAAATAATAAAAGGTGAAGACAAAAGACAGATTCGATGATTTGAAGACGCAAACGACCAAAAAGCTAAAAAGTACAAAGTACAATCAAAATGGTTCAAATTATTGATGAGAAACGTCTAGAAATTACAAGAGTACGAGCCGCAAAACGCAAAGTATAAGATATTAAATAGTACGAAAGGACGTTCAAAAATTCAGGACCGGGACCAGAGTTAACTCATAACGCGCGAAGCAACGGAGCAAAAATTACAAGTCAACTATGCACATGAATATAATATAATATATAATTAATTCTTAAAATTATATATATATATATATATGTATATATATATATATATATATATATATATATATATTATATATTAAAACCGTCGGCAAACTAGAAAACAAGAGAATGTGGCCTGATCCAGCTGGCCATGCGATCGCATGGCCTGGAAGAAGAAATCTCATGCGATCGCATGAGCCAGAAAGTTGGGTCAGGTCCTATAAATTTCGCGTGTTTTGGCCGAATTTCTTACATCTTTTTCTAATCTCTCTCTCACGATATATATATATATATATATATATATATATATATATATATATATATATATATATATATATATATATATATATATATATATATATATTAATTTAATTTTAATTTTAATTTAAGATTAATAATAATAAGGTTATGTTAGCGAATGTTGTAAGGGTGTAAGTCAAAATTCTTTCCGTGTAACGCTACGGTATTATTAATCATTGTAAGTTATGTTAAAACTTTTTAAATTAATGTCTCGTAGCTAAGTTATTATTATGCTTATTTAAGCCGAAGTAATCGTGATGTTGGGCTAAATATTAAAGACGGGGTTATTGGGCTTTGTACCATAATTGGGGTTTGGACAAAAGATCGACACTTGTATAAATTGGACTATGGGCTATTAATGGGCTTTATATTTGTTTAACTGAATGATAGTTCGTTAATTTAATATAAAGATTTACAATTAGACGTAATTATAAATAACCACATGCACTCGATCGAACACGATGGGCGGGATATTTATAAGTACTAATAATCGTTCATTTAACCGGACACGGGAATGAATTAATAGTCAATGGACTCATTAAAACAGGGGTGGATTACATGCAAGGACACTTGGTGTAATTGATAATAAAGTATTAAAACCTTATTATAGTTTAAGTCCCCAATTAGTTGGAATATTTGACTTCGGATATAAGGATAATTTGACGAGGACACTCGCACTTTATATTTATGACTGATGGACTGTTATGGACAAAAACCAGATAGACATGTCGAATAATCCAGGACAAAGGACAATTAACCCATGGTAATAAACTAAAATCAATACGTCGAATATCATGATTACGGAAGTTTAAATAAACATAATTCCTTTATTTCATATTTCATCGCACTTTTATTTACTGTCATTTTATTTATTGCACTTTTAATTATCGTACTTTTTAATTATCGCAATTTTATTTACCGTCATTTATCGCACTTTAATTTATCGCATTTTAATTATCGTCATTTACTTTACGCTTTAAATTAAGTTATTTTTATTATTTTACATTAGGTTTTAATTGCGACTTAAGTTTTAAAATCGACAAACCAGTCATTAAACGGTAAAAACCCCCTTTTTATAATAATAATAGTATTATATATATATATATATATATATATATATATATATATATATATATATATATATATATATATTTACAAATATAGTTTTAAAAATATAGCGTTAAACTTGGCTAGCTCCCTGTGGAACGAACCGGACTTACTAAAAACTACATTACTGTACGATTAGGTACACTGCCTATAAGTGTTGTAGCAAGGTTTAGGTATATCCATTCTATAAATAAATAAATAACTTGTGTAAAATTGTATCGTATTTAATAGTATTTCGTAATAAATATATAACTATTTTGTACACTACCCTGCACACATCAGCGATTATTTAAGAAATAATCCCCAAAATACATCGGTTTCCAAATACTACACACGTGACGTAATAGTCGAATATAATACATGACAAAGGTTTTATTGAATGCAACACTTTATTTAAATAAAAGTATGAGACTCCATTCACAGCTTGCTCAGATAATGCAATAGCGGAAGATTTTCTTAAGGACCTGAGAATAAACATGCGTAAACAGTCAACACAAAGGTTGGTGAGATATATAGGTTTATCATCGATATAAATATAGACCACAAGATTTCATAGTTATAAATATATGTACACTCGCAAGTGTATAAAAGTATTCTATAAGTTGTTGAACGCTTCGGTAACCATACTTAACAATTAATGTAGCATATTCCCTTTATTATGAAATCTCCCTACACTGTACCAAGTGTAGTAAAAACGAAGTACTATGCAACCGTTTACGATACTAGAGCGACTAGCCCGGTTGGGGTTATCAAACTCGATAGATCTATCAATAAGATTCGCGTATACATGTTCTTACAACATGTAAATATTAGTTACCAAGCTATTAGGGAAGATATGCAAAGTGGTATAACTCAACGTATAATATATTTTAAGTACTTGTGTCCATGGTGTAAAACATAAAATACATGTATTCTCATCCCAAAATATTTTTAGAGTTTAAAAAATGGGACTATATACTCACAGTAGTAAAAGTATATTAATAATAAGTTTTCAACTTATTAAAAATATGACGACCGTCCTTGGATTCACAACTTATAACAATAATAACGATTCAGATAATAATACGACATATGAATAAATTAAAGCAAGTTCATAGAATACTTATATAATAATTTTTAACATTTTATGTTAGTAGTCCATTGTTAGTAGTCCTTTGTTAGTAGTCCAAAATAGTCCGAAAAGTCCAATAGTCCAATAATCAGTATATATATATATATATATATATATATATATATATATATATATATATATATATATATAATCTTAGAATTACCCCACGACGTATTATATACGTATTGTCTTTGCATCAACCCAGAGACGTATTGTATACGTATTGTCTTAGAATTAACTAAGACATATTGTGTACGTATTGTCTTAGGATTTATCAAAACGTATTGTATACTTATTGTGTTAGGACGTACCAAGAATATTATTATACATATATACAATCACAAAATTAACCAAGATTATAATATTTTGTTATACTACTGATAACATGTCTGTAGTGACCGAACTTTTCCATGATTATATATATTAAATGAAATTGATATTTATATGATTAAGTGTTTCAAACATGTTAAGTAATCAAACTTGTTAAGACTTGATTAATTGAAATAGATTTTATATAGACAATTGACCACCCAAGTTGTGATGACCCAGAAATTTCCAATCAAATTTAAACCTAATCTTGATATGTTTTCGACACGATAAGCAAAATCTGTAATGTTGAGTCTCGAAAATTTTGAAATTCTACATTCATGTAATCAATTACCCTTTAACCATGCCTGACGATTCACGAACATTTATGTGTATATAGATATGTATATATAATATATACTTATTAATTGAAAACGTTAAGGTATTAGATGTATAATACTTTACATAAACGTTTTTTGATATAATAGAACTTGATTATTAAGATGTCTTTATTTAAATAATGTAGGTTAGAATATTGGTTATTAGACATATATATAACTGGCAACGTGTATCTAAAATGTGTTTATGTATATTAAATATATATGATTTCGAAGTTAGTTAGTAAACAATAGTAACACTCAATTGCAAGCCGATTGATATTAAACGAAGTAAAAGCGAATACTTATAAATATAAATTTGTAAGTGTTATATAATATATTTACATCATTCTATACATAATAATTATTATATGTATATTGTAAAATGTATATAGATATATATATGTAAAAATATTAAGTATTCGATATATGTTATTATATATATATTATTAAATTATTAAATATTACATAACTAATAATATTTAATATTAAATATTAACACATAAAAAAATTTAAATTATATGGAGTAAGTTAAAATATAGTTAATACATTATTGTTATCATTATTAATATCATTATTATTAGGAAAATTATAAGTTTAATTATTATTAGGATTATTAAAGATATTATTACTAACCTGATTACTAAATTTTCATTTTATTTGAGATTGTTAATTTCATTATTCTTACTAATATTATTATGATGTTAATATTATCCTTATTATTAATATCACTAGTTTTGTTATTAAAATTAATATTAAGATTAAAAATTAATGTTTGTATTAATTATAATATTATATTTCATTAATAAGTAAAATACTGATATATTAATACATATGTATATATTTTCAGATAAACAGATATATAGATAGAAAATACGGGATATATACAGTTTATATATAAATATACATAATACAGAATTATATAAATATAAATACCGTATATATATACATATATACAGGTAAATTATGCAATCTGTTTCCAATCGTTTTCATACTTTAAGTAATTTGTTTTCTGCCTTTTGAATCGTACAGATTAGGAATTCAATTATCATGAACAAACAAAAACCTGTTAATGTCAATCGTATTTTAGGTTCTGACACAATATTTTCTTGTCGAGCCAATCAACTACAAAACAATTATTAATTGATTCCTTACAGTTGAAATAATATCTCTTACCCTTATATGAACCTCTGATAATGCAATCCGATCGAAATCAGATCAATTAAACACAATTTTTTTTAAAACCGTCAATGCCCTGTTCAGGTTTCATTGTTCAAAAACTTCGATTTTTTGTTTTATTTAAAAATCTATTAATGCAGTTCTCTTATAAATCCTTCAATTGAAGTATCTGGAAAATCTCATGTCTCAATTTTAACTATTGAAATCAAATTTCCAAGTCAAAGATCAAATTTTCAAAAGTCAACAACGTTGTTCATCGTGAAATTTGATTACAATTTGATGTTTTAGGCACAATTAAGTATACAGAAAGTTTTTAAAGACGACTTGAAACCTTTTTCATGTTTTAATCATAATCTGAAACGTCCTCAAATTTCGAATTATGCTTTGAGTTCATCCACTTTATAAACCGGTACTGTAATGGAATTTTTTTTATTTTTATTTCTGATTAATCCCAATCACCTCTTGTTAAACGTTTCTATTCCAAGTGACGGTTATAAAACAAACAACTAAATTGTGGTTAATGGTGTTAATGAATTTGGGTCGATTGGATTGTAGAAGATGAAGAGGAAACATATAGACATATAGGTTATATCGTTTAAATTGGAGTATTAAAACAGAAATAGGAAAATGGAAGAGTGGCAAGGCGTTGATTCGATTTAGCGGGAGGTCTTGGGTTCGAGTCCCGTCGTGGGCTTTTCTTTTTGGTGGAAGTTTAAAAGGGTATATATATTTTTTTATTTCCATTTCTAATATTATTATTAAAGTTATTATTATTATTAACTCATTAATATAAAAACTATCATTTTTAACAAATAAATATTTTTAGACAAAATATATTTAGTACATATACTATAACGATATTAACATCTCATATAACTACATATTAACATTATATAGATAAATATATATTTTAATCATGTATAAACCCTAAAATAAATTGTTATATTAGCTATATAAATATATAAACTAAATATATTACATTCATCTATATCTATATAACATATGAGATAACAAGTACATTATTAATAATATATATATAAACTTGTTCGATTACGAATTATTAAACTTGTTCGATTACGATTATATATTTTAATAGATATACAAATGATATAGGAGCGTGAATCTATAGCCAACCCAGCATTGTTCAATGTCGTCATTTGTATTTTTTACTACAAAATACAGTACAGTGAGTTCATTTGCTCCCTTTTACTCTTTACATTTTTGGGCTGAGAATACATGCAAATGCTTTATTAACTGTTCTACAATATTTATATGCGTGAGTTTCATTTGCTCCCTTTTACTCATTACATTTTTGGGCTGAGAATACATGCAATGTTTTAAAAACTGTTTTACAATATTTATATGCGTGAGTTCATTTGATTCCCTTTTACTCTTTACATTTTTGAGACTGAGAATACATGCGCTGTTTTTACAACTGCTTTATTAAATGCTTTTGAAATATATTTAGAACTGCGAATACATGAAATATTTTTATAAATGTTTGACGAGATAGACACAAGCAAAACATTTCTCGAATGAATTATTATGCAGACAGAAGTTCTGCGGATTATTATTGAATTATGTGGACATGATAATTGCCACCGTTGAATTATGTGGACATGATAATTGCCACATTTGAATTATGTGGACATGATAATTGCCACCATTGAATTATGTGGACATGATAATTGCCACCAATTGATATTAATGTTATGTATCGAGAGAATGATTTTATACACAGGTTATGTGTATGTTATTTTTGTGCACGAGATATGTGTACGGTTACTAAGATTTATGAAAGATGATTTTGTACATGAGAAAGGTGTACTGTATTTAAAAAGATATCGCATGTACATTACAGGTGGGTATAGGATTCGGGCCCATTTGTACCATGCAGTATTTAAATCTTGTGGTCTATCAAAATGATGAATTTTATTATTTTATGATAAACTTATGAACTCAACAACCTTTTGGTTGACACTTGAAAGCATGTTTATTCTCAGGTATGAAAGAAATCTTCCACTGTGCATTTGCTCATCTTAGAGATATTACTTGGAGTCATTCATGACATATTTCAAAATACGTTGCATTCGAGTCGTTGCGTTCATCAAGATTATTACTAAGTCAATTATAGTTAGATATATTATGAAATGGTATGCTTGCTGTCAAATATCGATGTAATGAAAGTTTTTCTTTTTAAAAACGAATGTAATGTTTGTAAAATGTATCATATAGAGGTCAAGTACCTCACGATGTAATCAACTGTTGTGAATCGTTTATAATAGATATGGACTTCATCCGGATGGATTGGGACGGGTCGCTTCACAAGTTGACCGGTGATTCACGAACGTTAAAACTTGTAAAAACTATATGATGTCATATATATGGATATATATATATATATAGTTAACATGGTATTATGATAAGTAAACATATCATTAAGTATATTAACAATGAACTGCATATGTAAAAACAAGACTACTAACTTAAGGATTTCGAAACGAGACATATATGTAACGATTATCGTTGTAACGACATTTAATTGTATACATATCATATTAAGATATATTAATACATTATAATATCATGATAATGTAATAATTTAACATCTCATTAGATATAATAAACAATGGGTTAACAACATTTAACAAGATCGTTAACTTAAAGGTTTCAAAACAACACTTACATGTAACGACTAACGATGACTTAACGACTCAGTTAAAATGTATATGTAGTGACCCGAACTTTTCTATGTTTATATATATTAAATGAAATTGTTATTTACATGATTAAGTGTTTCCAACATGTTAAGCAATCAAACTTGTTAAGACTTGATTAATTGAAATAGGTTTCATATAGACAATTGACCATCCAAGTTGACCGGTGATTCACGAACGTTAAAACTTGTAAAAACTATATGGTGATATATATATGATTATATATATAGTTAACATGATATTATGATAAGTAAGTATCTCATTAGGTATTTTATCAATGAGTTATATACATTAAATTGAGTTTATTGAATTAAGAAACTCGAAACGATATATATAACGATTACCGTTATAACAACGTCTTACTAAATACATATGAATCATATTAATATATTGATACACTATGTTTAATCATGATAAATGATAATTAAACATGTCATTAAGTGTATTAACAATGAACTACATATGTAAAAACAAGACTACTAACTTAATGATTTCGAAACGAGACATATATGTAACGATTATCGTTGTAACAACATTTAACTGTATATATATCATACTAAGATATATTAATATATCATAATATCATGATAAGGTAATAATTTAACATCTCTTTAGATATAATAAACAATGGGTTAACAACATTTAACAAGATGGTTAACCTAAAGGTTTCAAAACAACATTTACATGTAACGACTAATAATGACTTAACGACTCAGTTAAAATGTATATACATGTAGTGTTTTAATATGTATTCATACACTTTTGAAAGGCTTCAAGACACTTATCAAAATACTTCTACTTAACAAAAATGCTTACAATTACATCCTCGTTAAGTTTCATCAACAATTCTACTCGTATGCACCCGTATTCATACTCGTACAATACACAGCTTTTAGATGTATGTACTATTGGTATATACACTCCAATGATCTGATCTTAGCAGCTCATGTGAGTCACCTAACATATGTGAGAAACATCATTTGGCAACTAGCATGAAATATCTCATAAAATTACAAAAATATTAGTAATCATTCATGACTTATTTACATGTAAACAAAATTACACATCCTTTATATCAAATCCATATAACAACGACCAAAAACACCTACAAATACTTTCATTCTTCAATTTTCTTCATCTAATTGATCTCTCTCAAGTTCTATCTTCAAGTTCTAAGTGTTCTTCATAAATTCTATAAGTTCTAGTTTCATAAAATCAAGAATACTTCCAAGTTTGCTAGCTTACTTCCAATCTTGTAAAGTGATCATCCAACCTCAAGAAATCTTTATTATTTACCATAAGATATCTTTCTAATACAAGGTAATACTCATATTCAAATTTTAATTCAATTTCTATAACTATAACAATCTTATTTCAAGTGAAAATCTTACTTGAACTTGTTTTCGTGTCATGATTCTGCTTCAAGAACTTTCAAGCCATCCAAGGATCCTTTGAAGCTAGATCTATTTTTTTAATTTCCAGTAGGTTTATCCACAAAACTTGAGGTAGTAATGATGTTCATAACATCATTCGATTCTTATATATAAAACTACCTTATTCGAAGGTTTAAACTTGAAATCACTAGAACATAGTTTAGTTAATTCTAAACTTGTTCGCAAACAAAAGTTAATCCTTCTAACTTAACTTTTAAAATCAACTAAACACATGTTCTATATCTATATGATATGCTAACTTAATGATTTAAAACCTGGAAACACGAAAAACACCGTAAAACCGGACATACGCCGTCGTAGTAACACCGCGGGCTGTTTTGGGTTTGATAATTAAAAACTATGATAAACTTTGATTTAAAAGTTGTTCTTCTGGAAAAATGATTTTTATTATGAACATGAAACTATATCTCAAAATCATGGTTAAACTCAAAGTGGAATTATGTTTTTCAAAATGGTCATCAAGACGTCGTTCTTTCGACTGAAATGACTACCTCTTACAAAAACGACTTGTAACTTATATTTCCAATTATAAACCTATACTTTTTTTGTTTAAATTCATAAAATAGAGTTCAATATGAAACCATAGCAATTTGATTCACTCAAAACGGATTTAAAACGAAGAAGTTATGGGTAAAACAAGATTGGATATTTTTTGATTGTTGTAGCTACGGGAAATATTGTAACAATTCTATACAAATCATATCCTAGCTAACTTATATTGTATTATATATGTATTCTAATATATTATGTAATCTTGGGATACCATAGACACATATGCAAATGTTTTGACATATCATATCGACCCATGTATATATATTATTTGGAACAACCATAGACACTCCATATGCAGTAATGTTGGAGTTAGCTATACATAGTTGAGGTTGATTCTAAAAATATATATACTTTGAGTTGTGATCTAGCCTGAGACGTGTATACACTGGGTCGTGGATTGATTCAAGATAATATATATCGATTTATTTCTGTACATCTAATTTTGGACAACTAGTTGTAGGTTACTAACGAGGACAGCTGACTTAATAAACTTAAAACATTAAAAAGTATTAAAAATGTTGTAAATATTTTTTGAACATACTTTGATATATATGTACATATTTGTTATAGGTTCGTGAATCGACCAGTGGCCAAGTCTTACTTCCCGACGAAGTAAAAATCTGTGAAAGTGAGTTATAGTCCCACTTTTAAAATCTAATATTTTAGGATGAGAATACATGCAGTTTTATAAATGCTTTACGAAATAGACACAAGTAAATGAAACTACATTATATGGGTGAATGATCGAAGCCGAATATGCCCCTTTGCTTGGTAACCTAAGAATTAGTAAACCGATCTACTAATTGACGCGAATCCTAAAGATAGATCTATTGGGCCTAACGAACCCCATCCAAAGTACTGGATGCTTTAGTACTTCGATGTTGTTTTTATCATGTCCGAAGGATTTCTCGGAATGATAGGGGATATTCTTATATGCATCTTGTTAATGTCGGTTACCAGGTGTTCACCATATGAATGATTTTTATCTCTATGTATGGGATGTATATTGAAATATGAAATCTTGTGGTCTATTATTATGATTTGATAATATATAGGTTAAACCTATAACTCACCAACATTTTTGTTGACGTTTTAAGCATGTTTATTCTCAGGTGATTATTAAGAGCTTCCGCTGTTGCATACTAAAATAAGGACAAGATTTGGAGTCCATGCTTGTATGATATTATGTAAAAACTGCATTCAAAAAACTTATTTTTGATGTAATATATTCTTATTGTAAACCATTATGTAATGGTCGTGTGTAAACGGTATATTTTAGAATATCATTATTTAATAATCTACGTAATGCTTTTTAAACCTTTATAGATAAAATAAAGGTTATGGTTTTTTTAAAAATGAATGCAGTCTTTGAAAAACGTCTCATATAGAGGTCAAAACCTCGCGACGAAATCAGTTAATATGGAACGTTTATAATCAATATGAACGGGACATTTCAGTATATACATTTAGTGTTTTAATATGTATTCAGACACTTTTGAAAGACTTCAAGACACTTATCAAAGTACTTCTACTTAACAAAAATGCTTACAATTACATCCTCATTCATTTTCATCAACAATTCTACTCGTATGCACCCGTATTCGTACTCGTACAATACCTAGCTTCTAAATGTATTTACTATTGGTATATACACTCCAATGATCAGCTCTTATCAGCCCATGTGAGTCACCTAACCATGTGGGGACCATCATTTAACATCTATCATGAAATATCTCACAAAATTACAAACTAATGGAGACTATAATGCACCCCTAAATTCACGTGAAGCTAGACACACACAAACACTTTCATTTTGCAACTTACATGCATCAAACTACTCTCTCTCAAGTGTTCTTCTATTTTTCTAAGTGTTCTTCATCATCTTCATGAAAATCTAGCTCAATCTAGTTAATAAATCCATACATAAACCAAGTTACAAAACAACTACTCAAGAACACACCAACAACACTTCCAAGTTTGCTAGCTTACTTCCAATCTTGCAAATCCACTTTGAGTGATCATCTAACCTCAAGAAATCTTTCTTATTTACAGTAAGATATCTTTCTAATATAAGGTAATACTCATATTCAAAATTTGAATCATTTTCTATAACTTTAACAATCTTATTTCGAGTGGAAATCTTACTTGAATTTGTTTTCGTGTCATGAGTTTGCTTCAAGAATTTTCAAGCCATCCAAGGATCCTTTGAAGCTAGATATATTTTTCTCATTTCCAATAGGTTTATCCACAAAACCTGAGGTAGTAATGATGTTCTTAACATCATTCGATTCATATATATAAAACTACCTTATTCGAAGGTTTAAACTTGAAATCACTAGAACATAGTTTATTTAATTCTGAACTTGTTAGCAAACAAAAGTTAATCCTTCGAACTTGACTTTTAAAATCAACTAAACACATGTTCTATATCTATATGATATTCTAACTTAATGATTTAAAACCGGAAAATACGAAAAACACCGTAAAACCGGATATACGCCGTCGTAGTAACACCGCTGGCTGTTTTGGGTTAGTTAATTAAAAACTATAATAAACTTTGATTTAAAAGTTGTTCTTCTGGGAAAATTATTTTTCTTATGAACATGAAACTATATCCAAAAATCATAGTTAAACTCAAAGTGGAAGTATGTTTTCCAAAATGGTCATCTAGACGTCGTTCTTTCGACTGAAATGACTACCTTTACAAAAATGACTTGTAACCTATTTTTCAGACTATAAACTTATACTTTTTATGTTTAGATTCATAAACTTAAGAATAATATGAAACCATAGCAACTTGAAACATTCAAAACGAATTTAAAACGAAGAAGTTATGGGTAAAACAAGATTGGATAATTTTACTTGTTGTAGCTACGTGAAAATTGGTACAAATCTATATTAATCATATCCTAGCTAACTTATATTGTATTATACATGTATTCTAATATATTATTTAATCTTGGGATACCATAGACACGTATGCAAATGTTTTGACATATCATATCGACCCATCTATATATGTTATTTGGAACAACCATAGACACTCTATATGCAGTAATGTTGGAGTTAGCTATACAGGGTTGAGGTTGATTCCAAAAATATATATATACTTTGAGTTGTGATCTAGCCTGAGACGTGTATACACTGGGTCGTGGATTGATTCAAGATAATATATATATCGATTTATTTCTGTACATCTAACTATGGACAACAAGTTGTAGGTTACTAACAAGGACAGCTGACTTAATAAACTTAACACAGTAAAACGTATTAAAAATGTTGTAAATATATTTTGAACATACTTTGATATATATGTACATATTTTTCGTAGGTTCATGAATCGACCAGTGGCCAAGTCTTACTTCCCGACGAAGTAAAATCTGTGAAAGTGAGTTATAGTCCCACTTTTAAAATCTAATATTTTGGGATGAGAATACATACAGTTTTATAAATGTTTTACGAAATAGACACAAGTAAATGAAACTACATTATATGGGTGAATGATCGAAGCCGAATATGCCCCTTTTTCTTGGTAACCTAAGAATTAGTAAACCGATCTACTAATTGACGGGAATCCTAAAGATTGATCTATTGGGCCTAACGAACCCCCTCCAAAGTACCGGATGATTTAGTACTTCGAGTTGTTTTATCAAGTCCAAAGGATTTTCCGAAATGGTATGGGATATTCTTATATGCATCTTGTTAATGTCGGTCACCAGGTGTTCACTATATGAATGATTTTTATCTCTATGAATGAGATGTATATTGAAATATGAAATCTTGTGGTCTATTATTATGATTTGATATTATATAGGTTAAACCTATAACTCACCAACATTTTGGTTGATGTTTTAAGCATGTTTATTCTCAGGTGATTATTAAGAGCTTCCGCTGTTGCATACTAAAATAAGGACAAGATTTGGAGTCCAAGCTTGTATGATATTATGTAAAAACTGCATTCAAGAAACTTATTTTTGATGTAATATATTCTTATTGTAAACCATTAAGTAATGGTCGTGCGTAAAGGATATATTTTAGATTATCATTATTTGATAATCTACGTAATGCTTCTTAAACCTTTATCGTTAAAATAAAGGTTATGGTTGTTTTAAAAATGAATGCAGTCTTTGAAAAACGTCTCATATAGAGGTCAAAACCTCGTGACGAAATCAATTAATATGGAACGTTTATAATCAATATGAACGGGATATTTCAGTTGGTATCAGAGCGTTGGTATTAGAGAACCAGAAATTTGCATTAGTGTGTCTTATCGAGTTTGTTAGGATACATTAGTGAGTCTGGACTTCGATCGTGTTTTGTTTAAAAACGATTGCTTAACACTTTTGTTGGAAACTATATATTATTAACATGTAAATATTATGTGATATATTAACCTCTTAATGTTATTGATATTGTGTGATAGATGTCTACCACTAGTACAAATCCCATTGACTCACCTAATAATAATAAAGAGTCGAATATAATTTGGGAAGATTCACAAATTCTCGAAGAGGAACCGGAAGAAGAGGAGCTGGAAGAAGAGGAACCGGAAGAAGAGGAATCAGAAGAGGAGGAACCGGAAGAGGAGGAACCAGAAGAAGAAGAGGTTTCGGAGGAAGAAATTTTGATACCTACAGTAAATCGATTAAATAAAAGAAAATCATCAACCAACGGACCAAAGTTAAAAATGGTCAATGGTGTTTCCGCCGAGGAAGAAAAATATTGGGAAGATTACCAATTTTCCAATGAATCGGATCCCGATGAGGATTCCGATGATGTTATAGAAATTACCTCGACCCAATTTAATATGGCAAAAGAAAATAATAAGGGAAAAGGTATAAAAATAGATAAACCTGATTCCAACCCCGATGAACTTTATATGTATCGGCAACATCTGTATTTCCTAAATTGTAACAATAACCCGGGAACCTCTAAATCACCAGATTTTTCTAAACATTGTGTAAAATGACCGCTCGTATTAGAGGAACATCATATATCCCTAGAAAATTAGGAAAACAAACCAAGTCCGAGGAAGAAGAAACCAGTGATTCAGATTAGAGGGTTGTAATCAGGTTGTGTATTATATGTATTGTAGTGTGCTTGTACTTTTATGCTCTATGTAAAAATTGCTTGTATTGTTTGTTAATTATCTTTTACGAATCTAATCCTTGTCTATTTTACAGTATAAAAACACAAAATGGACGTTAAGGATAGACAACCAAAAATTTTAGAAGACCTACTAGGAGATATGATTGATGAAATGTTGTCTAGAGTTGGGCAGAATTCATCAGCACAATTAGTTACGGCAAAATTAGTTTGTCAAACGTTTGAAAGACATTCCAGGCATGCCTTACTATATAAAAGGCTTTCCTTTGAAAGATGGGGTATATCACATTGGGGAGACTTTAAGTTACGCCAAGTTTTCTTTAAGGCATTTAGTGCGGGAAACCCAGATGCAATTTTACGCTACGGGTTACGAACCTATTTTGACTCAACATATCCTAACATAGGACTCCATTCTTTAGAAAGAGCTTCTAACATGCAACATAAAGAAGCATGTTATGCTTACGGGTTAATAATGTTCGCTTCTCATCAAATGGAGAAAAAGAACATTGGGTTGAAACTTTTAAATAAAACATTTTCACAAGTGACGGACTCAGTAGTTGGGGTAAGAAACAAGGTTTTTAGATTTCTACGAGGCTGTTGGGCATTACAAAACCCTCGTCTTTTTGACAACATAACAACATACTGCCTAGCCAATGGTCATAACGGTTACTTTACACAAGATCAAGGATGGGAAGTCGTCTTAGTAAAACTAGAATGCATGACTTGTTTTTGGACTTATGAATTACGTGTCTTTATTTCTTTTGCTGAACAACTTGCGTATTAACTAGAATTGCCTTTATAGCTGCAGGGTAGCAAAGTTATTATGTGCTATATTTCATCCTATATGTATAATAGCGGTTTTATAAGTTTGTAATATTTTGTATAAAGTTTGAACGCGAAATATTATTGTAATAAGTTTTTCATATAGAATCGTAGTAGTTGAGTGTATAGTAGCTAGTAAGTATGAACTTAACGGGTAGGTACTACCCGAATTAAAACTATAAAATGCTAATATGAAGAAAAAGCTTTTGTAAATAAGTTCATATAATGCTACGAGATACTATTGACTACTCTTAAATTCTATATGATTAACTCAATTCTTTTGGCTATTTTTGAAGGAAATGGCACCAGCGACTCGTCAGAATTTGAACATGAGCAAGTAAGACTTCCGTGTTTTCCTTGCAACAAACATAGCTGCAGTACAGGCTGCAATGCAAAATAACAATAACTCTGGATCTAGCAGTGGAACTAATTCCACAAGAAATCGTGTAGGATGCTCCTACAAAGAATTCACTGCCTGCAAACCTTTGAAATTTGATGGAACTGAAGGACCAATTGGATTGAAACGGTGGACCGAGAAAGTTGAATCGGTGTTTGCCATAAGTAAGTGTACTGAAGAGGACAAAGTTAAGTACGCTACGCATACCTTCACAGGTACTGCGTTAACGTGGTGGAACACCTATCTTGAACAGGTAGGACAAAATACTGCTTACGCACCATCGTGGTCGGCATTCAAGCAATTGATGAACGAGCAGTGCCGTCCTAGAAACGAAGTCAATAAGCTCAAGGCAGAACTTAGAGAGTTACGAACGCAAGGGTTTGACATTACCACATATGAACGACGATTCACAGAGTTGTGCCTATTGTGTCCGGGAGCGTTCGAATATGAAGAAGAGAAGATCGACGCGTTTGTAAAAGGGTTACCAGTAAGGATTCAAGAAGATGTGAGTTCACACGAGCCCGCTTCTATACAGAAGGCAAGTCGAATGGCTAATAAACTCATAAATCAGATTGAGGGAAGAATTAAAGAGCAGGCGGTCGAAGAAGCCAACACGAAACAACTGAAGAGGAAGTGGGAGGAAAACGGTGACAAGAGTCACCAGAACAACAACAACAACAACAATTACACCCACAATCGCAACAACTATCCCAACAACCGCAACAACAATCACAACAATAACCGCAATCCTAATAATAACTACAACAAACATCCCAACAACAACAACAATTACAACAACTGTTTCAACAATAACAACAATCCCAACAACAACCTCAATAACAACAACGGCAACAAAAACCAAAAATAGCCATGTCATAGGTGTGAAGAAAATCACCAGGGGTTTTGCACGACATTTTGCAACAGGTGTAAAAGAAATAGTCATAGCGCGATAAAGTGTGAGGTCTACGGACCAAAGTTTAATAGAACTAAGGGAACAAATAGTGTCGGAACAAGTAATGCCTAAACGAATAGTGTCGGAGCAAGTAATACCAACGTTGTTTGCTTTAAATGTGCAAAACCGGGCCACATTATTAGAAATTGCCTGAATCAGGGGAATACTAATGGGCAGGGCCGTGGAAGAATTTTCAATATTAATGCGGCAGAAGCACAGGAAGACCCAGAGCTTGTTACGGGTACGTTTCTTATTGACGATAAATCTGCTTATATTTTATTTGATTCTGGTGTAGATAGAAACTATATGAGTAGAGATTTTTGTGCTAAGTTAAGTTGCCCATTGACGCCTTTGGATAGTAAATTTTTACTCGAATTAGCAAACGGTAAATTAATTTCAGCAGATAATATATGTCGGGATAGAGAAATTAAACTGTGGGATGAAACGTTTAAAATTGATTTAATACCAGTCGAGTTAGGGAGTTTTGATGTAATAATTGGCATGGACTGGTTGAAAAAGGTGAGAGCAGAGGTCGTTTGTTACAAAAATTCGATTCGCATTATGCGTGAAAAAGGAAAACCTTTAATGGTGTACGGAGAAAAGAACAACGCGAAATTAAATCTTATTAGTAGTTTGAAGGCGCAAAAACTAATAAGAAAAGGTTGTTACGTCATCCTAGCACACATCGAGGAAGTTAAACCTGAAGAAAAGAACATCAGTGATGTTCCCGTCGCAAAAGAATTTCCCGATGTATTTTCGAAAGAATTACCGGGATTACCCCCACATCGATCCATTGAATTTCAAATAGACCTTGTACTAGGAGCTGCACCAATAGCTCGTGCTCCATACAGACTCGCACCCAACGAAATGAAACCCGATATACAAACGATCACGCGGAAATATCAATTAAAAAAAATTTGTGTACAACATAGTGGCGCGGCGCGCCATTTTGGCCTGGAGCGGCGCTCCATTTCGGCCCGTCCAAAATCCAACTTAGCGAAAATGTTCGACCACTTCCCGACGTATTTAGACAAAACGCTTTTCACAACATATTCATATATGAAAAACTAACACGTTCCATTAATAAAATAAGTTTTACTAGGCGGGGCCCACATCGACCCAAATTACCCCTTTAAGTACAAAATACAAGTTTCGACCCCACAATTTTAAACACAAAATAAGAGTCGAGCATGGCGATTGAGGATACGCTACCCGATCCTAATTAATCCAAAAGCAAGCCTTCTAAAGCAACTACGCGAGCCACTAGTTCTCACGCTTACCCGAGCCACCGCATCCAAGCAAATCTATAAAAATGTAAACAACGAGAGGGTAAGCTAACGCTTAGTGAGTGAAAATATACTACATACATATATATGCATAAAATGGACACGCCACAAAAATAATCAAATACCGCATACCGGAGCATCCAAGCATAAAGGCTAGCTAATCTAAGCATACCGTACGATCATTAAGCAACAAGCTAAATATGCATCAACAAAATATAAGTTCACCCCCGACGATGTGAACAACGCGAAGAAGCTACACCCAGAGGGTTAGCTACATCACGACAATACAACATTATATATATATATATATATATATATATATATATATATATATATATATATATATATATATATATATATATATATATATATATATATATATATATATATATATATATATATATATATATATAACAACGCGTAAAACACCCATGGTTAACCTATCGAACAAGGGAATGGCGCTCGCGAAAATGCCATCGGTGTTCATAACATCCGTTAGTGTACTTAACACCTCGTATCACTAAACCCTAGGGTGGCACCTTAACACCTCGGTACTTCACCCCGAGTGGCATCTTAACACCTCGATGCTTCATTCTTTACTTTACGGAGTGGCGTCTTAACACCTCGACACTTCACTCCTAGGTGGCATCTTAACACCTCGATGCTTCACCCCGAATGGCATCTTAACACCTCGATTCTTCACCCGTCAATTACTTAGAGTGGCATCTTAACACCCCGATGCTTCACTCCGAGTGGCGTCTTAACACCGCGACACTTCACTCGTCACGTGCAACGTGGTGTCTTAGCACCTCAACACTTCACATTTCACGCTACAACAAATAGATACATTATATACATGTGCATATAATTATTCCACTCACAATATTAACCCTTCGTCATTGGGGTTATATAAGTCCACATCACAATATTAACCCTTCGCCATTGGGGTTATATAATCCACATCACACGCCCATGTGATAACGTACACACAAAGTGTGCACATCGCCAAGGTGGTCAACCAAAATGCACAACCGTGCCAATTGGATCTATACACAAGTCCAACAATTCCACCTATACGAGAAGTGAGCTCTATAAACGAGAACCCTTTCACCTGACCCGTACCCATCCTACACATACATATGCATATAGGATATTAACACTCACCTTGAAGTCTTGATGGATGCCAAACAAAAATCTGCAATCGCCGATGGAATGTACCTATTCCATTTATCACAAATACAATAACACAATTAGGGTGGATTTACAAATCAACCCAAATTGACAACTAGTGCAATTTTGACCCAAATGCACTTCCAAGTACAAACCGCGCCCAAATTAACCAATAATCACTAACGTAAGTGAGAATGGTCCTAATACGCCAATTAGACCCAATAAAAGGTGTTAAACACCTATCTTGCCCAAAATGACACTTAAACCCTAATTTGACCCATAAGAAGTCAATATCACGCCATTAGCAAGTTTTGACACCAAAACATATTTAACTCGGTTCTATGCTTCAACTTAATCCATTTTAAGTTTATAAACCTTATTAAATCGGCAATTGGGTCATAATCATCATCAAACCCTAATTTTGACTCTAGTCAAAATTAGTCAACCACAAGAACCCTAATGGTCTCCAAAACATCAATAATCACTAATACTAGTGATTATACACCATTTACAAGTCTTAAACATGGTTAAATCATTAACCAACCCAAAAACCGCCAAATATCAAAATAGCAAGTTTCCATAAACCCTCTTCATCAACTAAATGGGTTTTACAACAAATCAAACTCAAACCCTAACAATGAATCTCAAATCAAGCAATGAAACTCGGAGTTAGAACTTACCAATACCGCCAAAATGATGTCGTTGACGAGATGAACAACTTTAATACTTGAGGTTTGACCCGAAACACTCTTATTCTTCTCCAATTGGAGCTCTCTCTCTCTAAATCTCTTCTCTCTCTCTAGGGTTTGTGGATGAGAGTGTTAATGTATGAAATGTGATCCACAATGATCAATGGATCAATTTTGATGACCCCAAACCGACCCCAAGTGAAAAGCCCAAAGTACCTCTCATTTAAACCTTTTAAAAATGCTTAAAATTGCATCAGACGCGATCAGAGCGCCGCTCCATAAGGTGGAGCGCCGCTCCAACCTTTAGGCCAGTTTTCAGTAACTTGTTTTGGCCATAACTTTTTGACAGTAGCCCCGTTTTCGATGAATCAAATATCGTTAGAAACATAATAAGATTTTCTTTCCAATGGTAAGGCTTTCAAACATCAACTCAAAATTTATTTGGGGTTGAAAAGATACGTACACACCTTGTCACTTCAGACAACGTCCAGTTTCCCTCGACATTCGAGCAAGCAACGCATACATGCGTCGTACACTTCATACACGCATCGTACACTATAAATATATTATGTACAATAAATATTTGGGTCTTACAACTCTCCCCCACTTAAACTCGATCACGTCCTCGTGATCTTCTCCACTTAACCAATCCGGACCTACTCAACGGTCCTCAATCATAAGTCCCAATCCGAACTCTCCTAGACAATTCTTCCCAATGAATCACCTTTAACAACTAAAATCGTCACCCGTGATTTATCAAAACCACAATTCGAGCACTAAAACCTGCTCAATTCCCCATATCGGGAAAAGCTCAACCAATCTCGTACCGAGATATCAATTCCTTAGCGTACCTTTACCAAGGACAATGCTAAAAGCGACCAAGTCTCAACCTAAAGTCAACAATCCGAACGTTGAAGATCGAACCACATAAATCCTGACGGATTACACTTACCACTAAACATCCTTTGTAGTGCGCAATAAAACCAATACGCCACTATCCTAACATCATAAGCAACGGCTAAAACCAAAAGCACCCAAAATGACTATGGCAACGTTAATCCTAAGGTGTACAAAATCGACTATTGTCACACCCATAACAACATGTGAGCAAAACACGACTACCGCATCACTAATCACACAACATGGTCCTCACGATCCCACCATCGGTGTATAAAACAACCGATAGATCACACCAAACGGTCCTTACGACCCCACTATCAGTGTATAAAACAACCGATAGATCACTCAACACCGGATGAAGTCAGCGGACCCCGTCAACGGTCATGCTTCACCGATATATCACTACTCCCATGATGAAGTCAGCGGACCCCGAACGGTCATGCTTCACCAATCACATACTACCTTGATGAAGTCAGCGGACCCCGAACGATCATGCTTCACCAATCACATACGCACTTTTAGCCTCGAACAACGAGTAGTGCAACATCGCTCTCTGCTACACTATAGTGAACCTTAACGGATAAACCATCCACACAATCGAGCAAGGACCACCTATATCAAACATAGGTACAAAATAATAATTCTCTAAAAGAGAATCCAACACACACATCCCTTAACCGAGGGATTTCACCTTGCTCGCCAAACACGTCCATTATCTCTCAACGAGATTTACCTCATTACCACCTCGGTGATAATTTCCAAAATTGTACTCTACCACAAATCGACCAAAACTAGGTCCCAATTCAAGTTTTGGATTTACTAAAAGCGTCATCCGAAATCTCCAACCAAAACCTCCTCGTGCGGGAGTGTAACTCCCCCACTTGGAATTACGTCCCATAACCACAATTTGTACACCCGTGCTACCAAGGGTAGACTTTACTAACAATTGGGTTCACGCTTCCCATCACCATATCTTGCTCCAATCTTGAGCACACGAAGGATTTTAACCAATCCTTAAACACTTCGAACGAAAAGTGTATCGCAAATTACACAACTCTATTCTCGTAATCATCTAATTGCTATAGCTTGTCAAACTTCACCCAGTCACTCATGTAACTAAGGGTTTCACTTCGGTACCCTAAGTACAATGTAACCGCAACATAATCAGAGTTGAACACCACGCTAGTAGGTATAAAAGAGGCACCTAATGTGGCATCACGTAGACTCCTTTACCAACATACATCGAGATCAAACACTCGATCTCAAAGGTTTCATCCACCCAACGAACCTCATGGTTCATCAACTTCAACTCGAGAGCGAACACGCTCTAACATCCGAACACCAAAGCCCACACACATGGCTTGGTAGAAACATTTCCCAATACTAAGGAATGCTTGGTTGCACCAAGTCTTACGCCCTTCGCCCAACAATCAAAACGTCACCATAGGGTACTTCCATTAGGAACGTCACCCATGAAGATAACATGCACAACACGATGCATTTAACATACTCCAACTCAAACGGCACATAATAAATAATCAAAGGACATATTTATTAAAACGAAACGTACCTTAACGTCTCCTTGCCGCCCCCGTCCCCGCTAACTTGGGACATTCTGACTTACGATGTCCTTCTTCTTGGCAATTAAAGCATACCGTGCCATCACCCTTTGGCACCGGACATTCCCAAGACTTGTGACCCCTCACGCCACAATTGTAACACCTAGACGCACTAGAATCCGATATACCCGTCCGTGTACCACCCGTGCTCACACTCGGACCCTTAGTCCTCTTACTTAGAGCACCATAAGAAACAGCCCTTCTCTCACTTAAAGGTTCACTAACCTTCGATCGCGAATACGACTCGAAATCTCTAGCCGCGGCAAATAACTCCGCAAACGATTTCGCCTGAACTCTGCTAATCTTACTCTTCAAGTCATTATTCAAGGTTCGATAGAAATCTTGCATTAACAAATGATCATTCCCCAAATACTCCGGGCAAAACGAGCCTTCGCCATAAAGGTCGTCTTGAGAGTATTCAAATCCATAGATCCTTGACGCAAATTTCGCAACTCATTACGCAACTCCCACAAATCGGTTGAAGTCCGGAACTCCTCGAAGAATTTCTCCTTAAATTCATCCCACGATAAAGCCATAAATGTTTCACCACCGACAAGATCAATCTCACCATCCAACCAATCCCTCGCCCTACCCCGCAACAAACTAGTAGCGAGTCTCGTCTTTTTCTCTGGAGGGCATTCAATAGTGCGAAAACACCCTTCGACATCCGAGATCCAGGTGGTGCTTACCAAAGGATCCGGTTTCCCATCATACATCGGGGGTTTAGTCCTCATAAAGCTCTTAAGACAACGCTCTATTTCACCACTACCCCGAAATTCAGAATACTTCCTATCCATTTCTTCTCGTAACGTACCCATTTGCTCTGCAACGGTGACCGTAACTCTATCGTTAAACTCCGCGTCGTTCGTCTCGATCCCATCTCCCGTCGCCATTCTAAGGAATGCAAAACGATTAGATCACGAACGTACAAAAACCACACACGCAACACCGCCCCATTTTGCTAAACACTCGTGGTACATCACTTGTTAGACACAATTTGCACCCGTAATAAGGTTTACAAGTCCTTATTACACATACACGCCGTATGGACTCGTTAGTACAACGACCGCTTTGCTCGATGATATATGCAAACGCAAACGAAATTCTACGTGATATAAACACACGCAAGAATTATTATCACAACACAATAGTACATTAATAATATCCACATTACTAATATACACGTTAGTCCACCTACAAACAAGGCACTAACTAATAACCCATTCCGACCCGTAATCCTACAAGTCCCGCACAAAATTTAGCGCATACAAAAGTCTAAGTCTAGGCATCTATCTCAAGTCACCTAAATCCCTTAGACCATGCTCTGATACCACTTGTAATAACCCAACCCGATATACAAACGATCTCGCTGAAATATTAATTGTAAAAAAAATTTTGTACAACATAGTGGCGCGGCGCGCCATTTTGGCGTGGAGCGGCGCTCCATTTCGGCCTGTCCAAAATCCAACTTAGCGAAAATGTTCGACCACTTCCCGACGTATTTAGACAAAATGCTTTTCACAACATATTCATATATGAAAAACTAACACGTTCCATTAAAAAAATAAGTTTTACTAGACGTGGCCCACATTGACCCAAATTACCCCTTTAAGCACAAAATACAAGTTCGACCCCACAATTTTAAACACAAAATAAGAGCCGAGCATGGTGATTGGGGATACGCTACCCGATCCTAATTAATCCAAAAAGCAAGCCTTCTAAAGCAACTACGCGAGCCACTAGTTCCCACGCTTACCCGAGCCACCGCATCCAAGCAAATATATAAAAATGTAAACAACGAGAGGGTAAGCTAACGCTTAGTGAGTGTAAATATACTACATACATATATATGCATAAAATGGACATGCCACAAAAATAATCAAATACCGCATACCGGAGCATCCAAGCATAAAGGCAAGCTAATCTAAGCACACCGTACGATCACTAAGCAACAAGCTAAATATGCATCAACAAAATATAAGTTCACCCCCGACGATGTGAACAACGCCAAGAAGCTACACCCGGAGGGTTAGCTACATCACGACAATACAAAATTATACGTACACAATATATATATTTATATATATATATATATATATATATATATATATATATATATATATATATATATATATATATATATATATATATATATATATATATATATATATATATATATATATATATATATATATATATATATATATATATAACAACGCGTAAAACACCCATGGTTAACCTATCGAACAAGGGAATGGCGCTCGCGAAAATGCCATCGGTGTTCATAACATCCGTTAGTGTACTTAACACCTCGTATTACTAAACCCTAGGGTGGCACCTTAACACCTCGGTACTTCACCCCGAGTGACATCTTAACACCTCGATGCTTCACTCTTTACTTTACGGAGTGGCGTCTTAACACCTCGACACTTCACAAATAGGTGGCATCTTAACACCTCGATGCTTCAGCCCGAGTGGAATCTTAACACCTCGATACTTCACTCCGAGTGGCGTCTTAACACCTCGACACTTCGCTCGTCACGTGCAACGTGGTGTCTTAGCACCTCGACACTTCACATTTCACGCTACAACAAATAGATACATTATATATCTGCGCATATAATTATTCCACTCACAATATTAACCCTTCGTCATTGGGGTTATATAAGTCCACATCACAATATTAACCCTTCGCCATTGGGGTTATATAATCCACATCACACGCCCATGTGATAACGTAAACACAAAGTGTGCACCTCGCCAAGGTGGTCAAACAAAATGCACAACCGTGCCAATTGGATCTATACACAAGCCCAACAATTCCACCTATACTAGAAAGGAGCTCTATAAACGAGAACCGCTTCACCCGACCCGCACCCATCTTACACATACATATGCATATAGGATATTAACACTCACCTTGAAGTCTTGATGGATGCCAAACCAAAATCCGCAATCGCCAATTGAATGTACCTATTCCATTTATCACAAATACAATAACACAATTAGGGTTGATTTACAAATCAACGCAAATTGACAACTAGTGCAATTTTGACCCAAATGCACTTCCAAGTACAAACCGCGCCCAAATTAACCAATAATCACTAACGCAAGTGAGAATGGTCCTAATATGCTAATTAGACCCAATCATAGGTGTTAAACACCTATCTTGCCCAAAATGACACTTAAACCCTAATTTGACCCATAAGAAGTCAATATCACGCCATTAGCAAGTTTTGACACCAAAACATATTTAACTCGGTTCTATGCTTCAACTTAATCCATTTTAAGTTTATAAACCTTATTAAATCGGAAATTTGGTCATAATCATCATCAAACCCTAATTTTGACTCTAGTCAAAATAGTCAACCACAAGAACCCTAATGGTCTCCAAAACATCAATAATCACTAATACTAGTGATTATACACCATTTACAAGTCTTAAACATGGTTAAAACATTAACTAACCCAAAAATGCCAAATATCAAAATAGCAAGTTTCCATAAACCCTCTTCATCAACTAAATGGGTTTTACAACAAATCAAACTCGAACCCTAACATTGAATCTCAAATCAAACAATGAAACTCGGAGTTAGAACTTACCAATACCGCCAAAATGATGTCATTGACGAGATGAACAACTTTAATACTTGAGGTTTGACCCGAAACACTCTTCTTCTTCTCCAATTGGAGCTCTTGTAGTGACCCGAACTTTTCCATGTTTATATATATTAATTGAGATTGATATTTACATGATTAAATGTTTCCAACATGTTAAGCAATCAAACTTGTTAAGACTTGATTAATTGAAATATGTTTCATATAGACAATTGACCACCCAAGTTGACCGGTGATTCACGAACGTTAAAACTTGTAAAAACTATATGATGACATATATATGGATATATATATAGTTAACATGATACTATGATAAGTAAACATATCATTAAGTATATTAACAATGAACTACATATGTAAAAACAAGACTACTAACTTAATGAATTTTAAACGAGACATATATGTAACGATTATCGCTGTAAAGACATTTAATGTATATATATCATATTAAGAGATATTCATACATGATAATATCATGATAATATAATAATTTAAAATCTCATTTGATATTATAAACATTGGGTTAACAACATTTAACAAGATCGTTAACCTAAAGGTTTCAAAACAACACTTACATGTAACGACTAACGATGACTTAACGACTCAGTTAAAATGTATATACATGTAGTGTTTTAATATGTATTTATACACTTTTGAAAGACTTCAATACACTTATCAAAATACTTCTACTTAACAAAAATGCTTACAATTACATCCTCGTTCAGTTTCATCAACAATTCTACTCGTATGCACCCGTATTCGTACTCGTACAATACACAGCTTTTAGATGTATGTACTATTGGTATATACACTCCAATGATCAGCTCTTAGTAGCCCATGTGAGTCACCTAACACATGTGGGAACCATCATTTGGCAACTAGCATGAAATATCTCATAAAATTACAAAAATATGAGTAATCATTCATGACTTATTTACATGAAAACAAAATTACATATCCTTTATATATAATCCATACACCAACGACCAAAAACACCTACAAACACTTTCATTCTTCAATTTTCTTCATCTAATTGATCTCTCTCAAGTTCTATCTTCAAGTTCTAAGTGTTCTTCATATATTCTACAAGTTCTAGTTACTTAAAATCAAGAATACTTTCAAGTTTGCTAGCTCACTTCCAATCTTGTAAGGTGATCATCCAACCTCAAGAAATCTTTGTTTCTTACAGTAGGTTATCATTCTAATACAAGGTAATAATCATATTCAAACTTCTGCTTCAAGAACTTCGAGTCATCCAAGGATCCGTTGAAGCTAGATCCATTTTTCTCTTTTCCAGTAGGTTTATCCAAGGAACTTAAGGTAGTAATGATGTTCATAACATCATTCGATTCATACATATAAAGCTATCTTATTCGAAGGTTTAAACTTGTAATCACTAGAACATAGTTTAGTTAATTCTAAACTTGTTCGCAAACAAAAGTTAATCCTTCTAACTTGACTTTTAAAATTAACTAAACACATGTTCTATATCTATATGATATGCTAACTTAATGATTTAAAACTTGGAAACACGAAAAACACCGTAAAACCGGATTTACGCCGTCGTAGTAACACAGCGGGCTGTTTTGGGTTAGTTAATTAAAAACTATTATAAACTTTGATTTAAAAGTTGTTATTCTGAGAAAATGATTTTTATTATGAACATGAAACTATATCCAAAAATTATGGTTAAACTCAAAGTGGAAGTATGTTTTCTAAAATGGTCATCTAGACGTCGTTCTTTCGACTGAAATGACTACCTTTACAAAAACGACTTGTAACTTATTTTTTAGACTATAAACCTATAATTTTTCTATTTAGATTCATAAAATAGAGTTCAATATGAAACCATAGCAATTTGATTCACTCAAAACGGATTTAAAATGAAGAAGTTATGGGTAAAACAAGATTGGATAATTTTTCTCATTTTAGCTACGTGAAAATTTGTAACAAATCTATTCCAACCATAACTTAATCAACTTGTATTGTATATTATGTAATCTTGAGATACCATAGACACGTATACAATGTTTCGACCTATCATGTCGACACATCTATATATATTTCGGAACAACCATAGACACTCTATATGTGAATGTTGGAGTTAGCTATACAGGGTTGAGATTGATTCCAAAATATATATAGTTTGAGTTGTGATCAATACTGAGATACGTATACACTGGGTCGTGGATTGATTCAAGATAATATTTATCGATTTATTTCTCTACATCTAACTGTGGACAACTAGTTGTAGGTTACTAACGAGGACAGCTGACTTAATAAACTTAAAACATCAAAATATATTAAAAGTGTTGTAAATATATTTTGAACATACTTTGATATATATGTATATATTGTTATAGGTTCGTGAATCAACCAGTGGCCAAGTCTTACTTCCCGACGAAGTAAAAATCTGTGAAAGTGAGTTATAGTCCCACTTTTAAAATCTAATATTTTTGGGATGAGAATACATGCAGGTTTTATAAATGATTTACAAAATAGACACAAGTACGTGAAACTACATTCTATGGTTAAATTATCGAAATCGAATATGCCCCTTTTTATTAAGTCCGGTAATCTAAGAATTAGGGAACAGACACCGTAATTGACGCGAATCCTAAAGATAGATCTATCGGGCCTAACAAGCCCCATCCAAAGTACCGGATGCTTTAGTACTTCGAAATTTATATCATATCCGAAGGGTGTCCCGGAATGATGGGGATATTCTTATATATGCATCTTGTTAATGTCGGTTACCAGGTGTTCACCATATGAATGATTTTTATCTCTATGTATGGGATGTGTATTGAAATATGAAATCTTGTGGTCTATTATTATGATTTGATATATATAGGTTAAACCTATAACACACCAACATTTTTGTTGACGTTTTAAGCATGTTTATTCTCAGGTGATTATTAAGAGCTTCCGCTGTCGCATACTTAAATAAGGACGAGATTTGGAGTCCATGCTTGTATGATATTGTATAAAAACTGCATTCAAGAAACTTATTTTGTTGTAACATATTTGTATTGTAAACCATTATGTAATGGTCGTGTATAAACAGGATATTTTAGATTATCATTATTTGATAATCTACGTAAAGCTTTTTAAACCTTTATTGATGAAATAAAGGTTATGGTTTGTTTTAAAATGAATGCAGTCTTTGAAAAACGTCTCATATAGAGGTCAAAACCTCACAACGAAATCAATTAATATGGAACGTTTTTAATCAATAAGAACGGGACATTTCAGTTGGTATCAGAGCGTTGGTCTTAGAGAACCAGAATTTTGCATTAGTGTGTCTTATCGAGTTTGTTAGGATGCATTAGTGAGTCTGGACTTCGACCGTGTTTACTTGAAAAATGATTGCTTAACAAATTTTGTTGGAAACTATATATTTTTAACATGTAAATATTATGTGATATATTAATCTCTTAACGCGTTTAATATTATGTGATAGATGTCTACCTCTAGAACAAGTCCCATTGACTCACCTAATAATAATGAAGAGTCAAATGTAAATTGGAATGATTCGTGGACTGATTCACAAGTTCCCGAAGAGGAACCGGAAGAAGAGTCGGAACCAGAAGAAGAATCGGAACCGGAAGAAGAATCGGAACCGGATGAAGAAATAGAACCGGTGGGGGAAATAATAAAACGGTTAAGTAAAAGAAAATCCTCAACCAACCGACCAAGGTTACTTATGGTCAATGGTGTTTCCGCCAAGGAAGCAAAATATTGGGAGGATTACCAATTCTCCGATGAATCGGATTCCGACAAGAATTCCGATGATGTTATAGAAATTACCCCAACTGAATTTAAAAAGGCAAAAGAAAATAATAAGGGAAAGGGCATAAAAATAGAGAAATCTAATTTCAACCCCGATGAACTTTATATGTATCGTCAACCCCCGAAGTCCTTAAGTTGTAACAATGACCCGGGAACCTCTAAACCACCAGGTTTTTCTAAACCAATGTGGAAAATTACGGCTCGTATTAGGGGAACATCATATATCCCTAGAAACTTGGAAAAACGAACCAAAACCGAAGAAGAAGAAACAAGCGAGTCGGAATAAGATAGTTGTATTCGTGTGGTGTAATATATGTAATATAGTATGCTTATGCTTTATGATATATGTAAAAATTGCTTGTATTAATAAGTATTTTTTTTATGAATCTAACTCTTGTCTATTTTACAGTATAAAAACACAAAATGGATAGACAACCCAATATTTTTAGAGACCTACCCGGAGACATGATTGATGAAATCTTGTCTAGAGTCGGTCAGAATTCTTCGGCACAACTATTTAAGGCGAGATCAGTTTGTAAGACATTCGAAGAACGTTCCAAGAATGCCTTGGTTTATAAAAGGCTTTCGTTCGAAAGATGGGGGATATCACATTGGGAAATCCATAAGTTACGATGTGTTTACTTTGACGCATATATTGCGGGGAACCCAAATGCTATTTTACGCAATGGGTTAAGAAATTATTTTGACTCAATATATCCGAATATTGGACTTCGTGATTTAGAAAAAGCGGCTAACATGCAACATAAAGAAGCATGTTATGCTTACGGATTAGTAATGTTCGCTTCTCACCAAAGTGAGAACAAGAACATCGGGCTACAACTATTAAACAAAACGTTCCCACAAGTGACGGAGTCGGTAATTGGGGTAAGAAATGAGGTTTTTAGATTGTTACGGGACTGTTGGACATTACGTAACCCTCGTCCCTTTGACGACGTTACAACACGCTGTCTTATCAATGGCCATAACGGTTATGTTCCACAAGACCAAGGATGGGAAGTAGTCATAGTAAAACCAGAATGCATGACTTGTTTCTGGACGTATGAATTACGTGTCTTTATTGCCTTTGCTGAACGACTTGTGTACTAGCTAGAATTATCTTCACAACTATCTTGTATCAAAGTTATTGTGTGCTATATTTCATGCTTTATGTAAAATAAGCGGTATTGTAAGTTTGTAAAATATTGTGTAAAAGTTTGAACGCGAAATATTTTTATAATCAGTTTTTCATATAGAATTGTAGTAGTTGAATTGTATTTTAGCTACTAAGTATGAACTTAACGGGTAGGTACTACCCGAATTTAAACTTATAAAACGCTAATATGAAGAAAAAGCTTTTTATAAATGAGTTCATATTATGCTACGAAATACTATTAACTACTCTTAATATTCTGTATGATTAACTTGTTCCATTTGACTATTTTGAAGGAAATGGCACCGACTACTCGACACACCGTGAATATGAATGAAGAGGAATTCCGTACTTTTCTAGCTTCAAACATAGCGGCAGTACAGGCTGCGCTACATACCAACAATAACATTGGATCTAGCAGTACAGGAAATCGTGTAGGATGCACCTACAAAGAATTCACTGCCTGGAAACCTTTGGAATTTGATGGAACCGAAGGACCGATCGGATTGAAACGGTGGACCGAGAAGGTCGAATCGGTGTTTGCCATAAGTAAGTGTACTGAAGAGGACAAAGTGAAGTACGCTACTCATACCTTCACAGGTTCTGCGTTAACATGGTGGAATACCTATCTAGAGCAAGTGGGACAAGACGATGCGTACGCACTACCGTGGTCAGCATTCAAGCACTTGATGAACGAGAAGTACCGTCCCAGAACCGAGGTCAATAAGCTCAAGACAGAACTTAGAGGGTTACGAACCCAAGGATTTGATATTACCACGTACGAAAGACGATTCACATAATTGTGCCTATTGTGTTCGGGAGCATTCGAAGATGAGGAAGAGAAGATTGACGCGTTTGTGAAAGGATTACCGGAAAGAATCCAAGAAGATATAAGTTCACACGAGCCCGCCTCCATACAACAGGCATGTAGAATGGCTCACAAACTAGTGAACCAGATTGAAGAAAGAATTAAAGAACAGACTGCTGAAGAGGCCAATGTGAAGCAAGTCAAAAGAAAGTGGGAGGAAAACGGTGATAAGAATCACCAATATAACAACAACAGCAATTACAACAATAATCGCAACAATTATCCCAACAATCGCAACATCAATCGCAACTACAACAAACGGCCCAACAACAAAAACAACAACAGCAACTACAACAATCATCCCAACAACAATAATAACCGCAACAACAACAACAATCAGAAGCAGCTATGCCAAAGGTGTGAAAAGTATCACTCGGGGTTCTGCACCAAATTTTGCAATAAGTGTAAAAGAAATGGTCATAGCGCGGCGAAGTGTGAGGTCTACGGACCAGGGGTTAATAGAACGAAAGGAACAAATGGTGTCGGAACGAGTAATGGTGGAGCAAGTAGTGTCGGAGCAAGTTATGCCAATGTAGTTTGTTATAAATGTGGAAAACCGGGCCACATTATTAGAAATTGCCCGAACCAGGAGAACACGAATGGACAAGGCCGCGGAAGAGTTTTCAATATTAATGCGGCAGAGGCACAGGAAAACCCGGAGCTTGTTACGGGTACGTTTCTTATTGACAATAAATCTGCTTACGTTTTATTTGATTCGGGTGCGGATAAAAGCTATATGAGTAGAGATTTTTGTGCTAAATTAAGTTGTTCATTGACGCCTTTGGATAGTAAATTTTTACTCGAATTAGCAAATGGTAAATTAATTTCAGCAGATAATATATGTCGGAATCGAGAAATTAAACTGGTTAGCGAAACATTTAAGATTGACTTGATACCAGTAGAGTTAGGGAGTTTTGATGTGATAATCGGTATGGACTGGTTGAAAGAAGTGAAAGCAGAGATCGTTTGTTACAAAAATGCAATTCGCATTATACGAGAAAAAGGAAAACCCTTAATGGTGTACGGAGAAAAGGGCAACACGAAGCTACATCTTATTAGTAATTTGAAGGCACAAAAACTAATAAGAAAAGGTTGCTATGCTGTTCTAGCACACGTCGAGAAAGTACAAACTGAAGAAAAGAGCATCAATGATGTTCCCATTGCAAAAGAATTTCCCGATGTATTTCCGAAATAATTACCGGGATTACCCCCACATCGATCCATTGAATTTCAAATAGATCTTGTACCAGGAGCTGCACCAATAGCTCGTGCTCCTTACAGACTCGCACCCAGCGAGATGAAAGAACTGCAAAGCCAATTACAAGAACTTTTAGAGCGTGGTTTCATTCGACCAAGCACATCACCGTGGGGAGCTCCTGTTTTGTTTGTCAAGAAGAAAGATGGTACATTCAGGTTGTGTATCGACTACCGAGAGTTGAACAAACTTACCATCTAGAACCGCTACCCACTACCGAGAATTGACGACTTATTTGATCAACTACAAGGCTCGTCTGTTTATTCAAAGATTGACTTACGTTCCGGGTATCATCAAATGCGGGTGAAAGAAGATGATATTCCAAAGACTGCTTTCAGAACACGTTACGGTCATTACGAGTTTATGGTCATGCCGTTTGGTTTAACTAATGCACCAGCTGTGTTCATGGACCTTATGAACTGAGTGTGTGGACCATACCTTGACAAGTTTGTCATTGTTTTCATTGATGACATACTTATTTACTCAAAGAATGACCAAGAACACGGTGAATATTTGAGAAAGGTGTTAGAAGTATTGAGGAAGGAAGAATTGTACGCTAAGTTTTCAAAGTGTGCATTTTGGTTGGAAGAAGTTCAATTCCTCGGTCACATAGTGAACAAAGAAGGTATTAAGGTGGATCCGGCAAAGATAGAAACTGTTGAAAAGTGGGAAACCCCGAAAAATCCGAAACAAATACGCCAGTTTTTAGGACTAGCTGGTTACTACAGAAGGTTCATCCAAGACTTTTCTAGAATAGCAAAACCCTTGACTGCATTAACGCATAAAGGGAAGAAATTTGAATGGAATGATGAACAAGAGAAAGCGTTTCAGTTATTGAAGAAAAAGCTAACTACGGCACCTATATTGTCATTGCCTGAAGGGAATGATGATTTTGTGATTTATTGTGACGCATCAAAGCAAGGTCTCGGTTGTGTATTAATGCAATGAACGAAGGTGATTGCTTATGCGTCTAGACAATTGAAGATTCACGAACAAAATTATACGACGCATGATTTGGAATTAGGCGCGGTTGTTTTTGCATTAAAGACTTGGAGGCACTACTTATATGGGGTCAAAAGTATTATATATACCGACCACAAAAGTCTTCAACACATATTTAATCAGAAACAACTGAATATGAGGCGGCGTAGGTGGATTGAATTATTGAATGATTACGACTTTGAGATTCGTTACCACCCGGGGAAGGCAAATGTGGTAGCCGATGCTTTGAGCAGGAAGGACAGAGAACCCATTCGAGTAAAATCTATGAATATAATGATTCATAATAACCTTACTACTCAAATAAAGGAGGCGCAGCAAGGAGTTTTAAAAGAGGGAAATTTAAAGGATGAAATACCCAAAGGATCGGAGAAGCATCTTAATATTCGGGAAGACGGAACCCGGTATAGGTCTGAAAGGATTTGGGTACCAAAATTTGGAGATATGAGAGAAATGGTACTTAGAGAAGCTCATAAAACCAGATACTCAATACATCCTAGAACGGGGAAGATGTACAAGGATCTCAAGAAACATTTTTGGTGGCCGGGTATGAAAGCCGATGTTGCTAAATACGTAGGAGAATGTTTGACGTGTTCTAAGGTCAAAGCTGAGAATCAGAAACCATCAGGTCTACTTCAACAACCCGAAATCCCGGAATGGAAATGGGAAAACATTACCATGGATTTTATCACTAAATTGCCAAGGACTACAAGTGGTTTTGATACTATTTGGGTAATAGTTGATCGTCTCACCAAATCAGCACAATTCCTGCCAATAAGAGAAGATGACAAGATGGAGAAGTTAGCACGACTGTATTTGAAGGAAGTTGTCTCCAGACATGGAATACCAATCTCTATTATCTCTGATAGGGATGGTAGATTTATTTCAAGATTCTGGCAGACATTACAGCAAGCATTAGGAACTCGTCTAGACATGAGTACTGCCTATCATCCACAAACTGATGGGCAGAGCGAAAGGACGATACAAATGCTTGAAGACATGCTACGAGCATGTGTTATTGATTTCGGAAACAGTTGGGATCGACATCTACCGTTAGCAGAATTTTCCTACAACAACAGCTACCATTCAAGCATTGAGATGGCGCCGTTTGAAGCACTTTATGGTAGAAAGTGCAGGTCTCTGATTTGTTGGAGTGAAGTGGGGGATAGACAGATTACGGGTCCGGAGATTATACAAGAAACTACCGAGAAGATCATCCAAATTCAACAACGGTTGAAAACCGCCCAAAGTCGACAAAAGAGCTACGCTGACATTAAAAGAAAAGATATAGAATTTGAAATTGGAGAGATGGTCATGCTTAAAGTTGCACCTTGGAAAGGCGTTGTTCGATTTGGTAAACGAGGGAAATTAAATCCAAGGTATATTGGACCATTCAAGATTATTGATCGTGTCGGACCAGTAGCTTACCGACTTGAGTTACCTCAACAACTCACGGCTGTACATAACACTTTCCATGTCTCGAATTTGAAGAAATGTTTTGCTAAAGAAGATCTCACTATTCCGTTAGATGAAATCCAAATCAACGAAAAACTCCAATTCATCGAAGAACCCGTCGAAATAATGGATCGTGAGGTTAAAAGACTTAAGCAAAACAAGATACCAATTGTTAAGGTTCGATGGAATGCTCGTAGAGGACCCGAGTTCACCTGGGAGCGTGAAGATCAGATGAAGAAGAAATACCCGCATCTATTTCCAGAAGATTCGTCAACACCTTCAACAGCTTAAAATTTCGGGACGAAATTTATTTAACGGGTAGGTACTGTAGTGACCCGAACTTTTCCATGTTTATATATATTAATTCAGATTGATATTTACATGATTAAATGTTTCCAACATGTTAAGCAATCAAACTTGTTAAGACTTGATTATTTGAAATATGTTTCATATAGACAATTGACCACCCAAGTTGACCGGTGATTCACGAACGTTAAAACTTGTAAAAACTATATGATGACATATATATGGATATATATATAGTTAACATGATACTCTGATAAGTAAACATATCATTAAGTATATTAACAATGAACTACATATGTAAAAACAAGACTACTAACTTAATGATTTTTAAACGAGACATATATGTAACGATTATCGCTGTAAAGACATTTAATGTATATATATCATATTAAGAGATATTCATACATGATAATATCATGATAATATAATAATTTAAAATCTCATTTGATATTATAAACATTGGGTTAACAACATTTAACAAGATCGTTAACCTAAAGGTTTCAAAACAACACTTACATGTAACAACTAACGATGACTTAACGACTCAGTTAAAATGTATATACATGTAGTGTTTTAATATGTATTTATACACTTTTGAAAGACTTCAATACACTTATCAAAATACTTCTACTTAACAAAAATGCTTACAATTACATCCTCGTTCAGTTTCATCAACAATTCTACTCGTATGCACCCGTATTCGTACTCGTACAATACACAGCTTTTAGATGTATGTACTATTGGTATATACACTCCAATGATCAGCTCTTAGCAGCCCATGTGAGTCACCTAACACATGTGGGAACCATCATTTGGCAACTAGCATGAAATATCTCATAAAATTACAAAAATATGAGTAATCATTCATGACTTATTTACATGAAAACAAAATTACATATCCTTTATATATAATCCATACACCAACGACCAAAAACACCTACAAACACTTTCATTCTTCAATTTTCTTCATCTAATTAATCTCTCTCAAGTTCTATCTTCAAGTTCTAAGTGTTCTTCATATATTCTACAAGTTCTAGTTACTTAAAATTAAGAATACTTTCAAGTTTGCTAGCTCACTTCCAATCTTGTAAGGTGATCATCCAACCTCAAGAAATCTTTGTTTCTTACAGTAGGTTATCATTCTAATACAAGGTAATAATCATATTCAAACTTTGGTTCAATTTCTATAACTATAACAATCTTATTTCAAGTGATGATCTTAATTGAACTTGTTTTCGTGTCATGATTCTGCTTCGAGAACTTCGAGCCATCCAAGGATCCGTTGAAGCTAGATCCATTTTTCTCTTTTTCAGTAGGTTTATCCAAGGAACTTAAGGTAGTAATGATGTTCATAACATCATTCGATTCATACATATAAAGCTATCTTATTCGAAGGTTTAAACTTGTAATCACTAGAACATAGTTTAGTTAATTCTAAACTTGTTCGCAAACAAAAGTTAATCCTTCTAACTTGACTTTTAAAATAAACTAAAAACATGTTCTATATCTATATGATATGCTAACTTAATGATTTAAAACCTGGAAACACGAAAAACACCGTAAAACCGGATTTACGCCGTCGTAGTAACACCGCGGGCTGTTTTGGGTTAGTTATTTAAAAACTATTATAAACTTTGATTTAAAAGTTGTTATTCTGAGAAAATGATTTTTATTATGAACATGAAACTATATCCAAAAATTATGGTTAAACTCAAAGTGGAAGTATGTTTTCTAAAATGGTCATCTAGACTTCGTTCTTTCGACTGAAATGACTACCTTTACAAAAACGACTTGTAACTTATTTTTTCGACTATAAACCTATAATTTTTCTATTTAGATTCATAAAATAGAGTTCAATATGAAACCATAGAAATTTGATTCACTCAAAACGTATTTAAAATGAAGAAGTTATGGGTAAAACAAGATTGGATAATTTTTCTCATTTTAGCTACGTGAAAATTTGTAACAAATCTATTCCAACCATAACTTAATCAACTTGTATTGTATATTATGTAATCTTGAGATACCATAGACACGTATACAATGTTTCGACCTATCATGTCGACACATCTATATATATTTCGGAACAACCATAGACACTCTATATGTGAATGTTGTAGTTAGCTATACAGGGTTGAGGTTGATTTCAAAATATATATAGTTTGAGTTGTGATCAATACTGAGATACGTATACACTGGGTCGTGGATTGATTCAAGATAATATTTATCGATTTATTTCTGTACATCTAACTGTGGACAACTAGTTGTAGGTTACTAACGAGGACAGCTGACTTAATAAACTTAAAACATCAAAATATATTAAAAGTGTTGTAAATATATTTTGAACATACTTTGATATATATGTATATATTGTTATAGGTTCGTGAATCAACCAGTGGCCAAGTCTTACTTCCCGACGAAGTAAAAATCTGTGAAAGTGAGTTATAGTCCCACTTTTAAAATCTAATATTTTTGGGATGAGAATACATGCAGGTTTTATAAATGATTTACAAAATAGACAAAAGTACGTGAAACTACATTCTATGGTTGAATTATCGAAATCGAATATGCCCCTTTTTATTAAGTCTGGTAATCTAAGAATTAGGGAACAGACACCCTAATTGACGCGAATCCTAAAGATAGATCTATTGGGCCTAACAAGCCCCATCCAAAGTACCGGATGCTTTAGTACTTCGAAATTTATATCATATCCGAAGGGTGTCCCGGAATGATGGGGATATTCTTATATATGCATCTTGTTAATGTCGGTTACCAGGTGTTCACCATATGAATGATTTTTATCTCTATGTATGGGATGTGTATTGAAATATGAAATCTTGTGGTCTATTATTATGATTTGATATATATAGGTTAAACCTATAACTCACCAACATTTTTGTTGACGTTTTAAGCATGTTTATTCTCAGGTGATTATTAAGAGCTTCCGCTGTCGCATACTAAAATAAGGACGAGATTTGGAGTCCATGCTTGTATGATATTGTATAAAAACTGCATTCAAGAAACTTATTTTGTTGTAACATATTTGTATTGTAAACCATTATGTAATGGTCGTGTATAAACAGGATATTTTAGATTATCATTATTTGATAATCTACGTAAAGCTTTTTAAACCTTTATTGATGAAATAAAGGTTATGGTTTGTTTTAAAATGAATGCAGTCTTTGAAAAACGTCTCATATAGAGGTCAAAACCTCACAACGAAATCAATTAATATAGAACGTTTTTAATCAATAAGAACGGGACATTTTAGCTCTCTCTCTCTAAATCTCTCCTCTCTCTCTAGGGTTTGAAGATGAGAGTGTTAATGAGTGAAATGTGATCCACAATGATCAATGGATCAATTTTGATGACCCCAAACCGACCCCAAGTGAAAAGCCCAAAGTACCTCTCATTTAAACCTTTTAAAAATGCTTAAAATTGCATCAGACGCGATTAGAGCGCCGCTCCATAAGGTGGAGCGCCGCTCCAACCTTCAGGTCAGTTTTTAGTAACTTGTTTTGGCCATAACTTTTTGACAGTAGCCCCGTTTTCGATGAATTAAATATCGTTGGAAACGTAATAAGATTTTCTTTTCAATGGTAAGTCTTTCAAACATCAACTCAAAATTTATTTGGGGTTGAAAAGATACGTACACACCTTGTCACTTCAGACAACATCCAGTTTCCCTCGACGTTCGAGCAAGCAACACATACATGCGTCGTACACTTCATACACGCATCATACACCATAAATACATTATGTATAATAAATATTTGGGTCTTACAGAAAGAATTACAAAGTCAGTTACAGAAACTTTTAGAGCGTGGTTTCATTCGACCAAGCACATCACCTTGGGGAGCTCCTATTTTGTTTGTCAAGAAGAAGGATGGTACATTTAGGTTGTGTATCGACTACCGAGAGTTGAACAAACTTACCATCAAGAACCGCTACCCACTACCGAGAATTGACGACTTATTTGATCAACTACAAGGCTCGTCGATTTATTCGAAGATTGATTTACGTTCTGGGTATCATCAAATGCGGGTGAAGGAGGATGATATTCCAAAGACTGCTTTTAGGACGCGTTACGGTCATTACGGGTTTATGGTTATACCGTTTGGGCTTACTAACGCACCAGCTGTGTTCATAGACCTCATGAACCGAGTGTGTGGACCATACCTTGACAAGTTTGTCATTGTTTTCATCGATGACATACTTATTTACTCAAAGAATGACCAAGAAAATGAAGAACAATTGAGAAAAGTGCTAGAATTGTTAAGGAAAGAGAAACTGTACGCTAAGTTTTCAAAGTGTGCATTTTCGTTGGAAGAAGTTCAATTCCTTGGTCATATAGTGAACAAAGAAGGTATTCAGGTGGATCCAGCAAAGATTGAAACCGTTGAAAAGTGGGAAACCCCGAAAACTCTGAAACACAAACACCAATTTTTATGGTTAGCTGGTTATTATAGGAGATTCATCCAAGATTTTTCCAAAATAGCAAAACCCTTGACTGCATTAACGCATAAAGGGAAGAAATTTGAATGGAAGGATGAACAAGAGAAAGCGTTTCAATTGTTGAAGAAAAAGTTAACTACGGCACCTATATTGTCATTACCTGAAGGGAATGATGATTTTGTGATATATTGTGACACCTCAAAGCAAGGTCTTGATTATGTATTAATGCAACGAATGAAAGTAATTGCTTATGCATCTAGACAATTGAAGTTTTACGAGCAGAATTATACAACGCATGATTTGGAATTAGGCGCGGTTGTTTTTGCATTAAAGACTTGGAGGCACTACTTATATGGGGTCAAAACTATTATATATACCGACCACAAAAGTCTTCAACACATATTTAATCAGAAACAACTGAACATGAGGCAGCGTAGGTGGATTGCATTATTGAATGATTACGACTTTAAGATTCGTTACCACCCGGGGAAGGCAAATCTGGTAGCCGACGCCTTGAGCAGAAAGGACAGAGAACCCATTCCTGTAAAAGCTATGAATATAATGATTTACACTAACCTTACTACTCAAATAAAGGAGGCGGAACAAGGAGTTTTAAAAGAGGGAAACTTAAGGGATGAAATACCCAAAGGATCGGAGAAGCATCTTAATATTTGGGAAGACGAAACCCGGTATAGGGCTGAAAGAATTTGGGTACCAAAATTTGGGGATATGAGAGAAATGGTACTTAGAGAAGCTCATAAAACCAGATACTCAATACATCCTGGAACGAGAAAGATGTACAAGGATCTTAAGAAACATTTTTGGTGGCCGGTGTAGTGACCCGAACTTTTCCATGTTTATATATATTAATTGAGATTGATATTTACATGATTAAATGTTTCCAAAATGTTAAGCAATCAAACTTGTTAAGACTTGATTAATTGAAATATGTTTCATATAGACAATTGACCACCGAAGTTGACCGGTGATTCACGAACGTTAAAACTTGTAAAAACTATATGATGACATATATATGGATATATATATATATATATATATATATATATATATATATATATATATATATATATATATATATATATATATATATATATATATATATATATATATATATATAGTTAACATGATACTATGATAAGTAAACATATCATTAAGTATATTAACAATGAACTACATATGTAAAAACAAGACTACTAACTTAATGATTTTAAACGAGACATATATGTAACGATTATCGTTGTAAAGACATTTAATGTATATATATCATATTAAGAGATATTCATACATGATAATATCATGATAATATAATAATTTAAAATCTCATTTGATATTATAAACATTGGGTTAACAACATTTAACAAGATCATTAACCTAAAGGTTTCAAAACAACACTTACATGTAACGACTAACGATGACTTAACGACTCAGTTAAAATGTATATACATGTATTGTTTTAATATGTATTTATACACTTTTTAAATACTTCAATACACTTATCAAAATACTTCTACTTAACAAAAATGCTTACAATTACATCCTCGTTCAGTTTCATCAACAATTCTACTCGTATGCACCCGTATTCGTACTCGTACAATACACAGCTTTTAGATGTATGTACTATTGGTATATACACTCCAATGATCAGCTCTTAGCAGCCCATGTGAGTCACCTAACACATGTGGGAACCATCATTTGGCAACTAGCATGAAATATCTCATAAAATTACAAAAATATGAGTAATCATTCATGACTTATTTACATGAAAATAAAATTACATATCCTTTATATCTAATCCAAACACCAATGACCAAAAACACCTACAAACACTTTCATTCTTCAATTTTCTTCATCTAATTGATCTCTCTCAAGTTCTATCTTCAAGTTCTAAGTGTTCTTCATAAATTCTACAAGTTCTAGTTACATAAATTCAAGAATACTTTCAAGTTTGCTAGCTCACTTCCAATCTTGTAAGGTGATCATCCAACCTCAAGAAATCTTTGTTTCTTACATTAGGTTATCATTCTAATACAAGGTAATAATCATATTCAAACTTTGGTTCAATTTCTATAACTATAACAATCTTATTTCAAGTGATGATCTTACTTGAACTTGTTTTCGTGTCATGATTCCGCTTCAAGAACTTCGAGCCATCCAAGGATCCGTTAAAGCTAGATCCATTTTTCCCTTTTCCAGTAGGTTTATCCAAGGAACTTAAGGTAGTAATGATGTTCATAACATCATTCGATTCATACATATAAAGCTATCTTATTCGAAGGTTTAAACTTGTAATCACTAGAACATAGTTTAGTTAATTCTAAACTTGTTCGCAAACAAAAGTTAATCCTTCTAACTTGACTTTTAAAATCAACTAAACACATATTCTATATCTATATGATATGCTAACTTAATGATTTAAAACCTGGAAACACGAAAAACACCGTAAAACCGGATTTACGCCGTCGTAGTAACACCGCGGGCTGTTTTGGGTTAGTTAATTAAAAACTATGATAAACTTTGATTTAAAAGTTGTTATTCTGAGAAAATGATTTTTATTATAAACATGAAACTATATCCAAAAATTATGGTTAAACTCAAAGTGGAAGTATGTTTTCTAAAATGGTCATCTAGACGTCGTTCTTTTGACTGAAATGACTACCTTTACAAAAACGACTTGTAACTTATTTTTAGACTATAAACCTATACTTTTTCTGTTTAGATTCATAAAATAGAGTTCAATATGAAACCATAGCAATTCGATTCACTCAAAACGGATTTAAAATGAAGAAGTTATGGGTAAAACAAGATTGGATAATTTTTCTCATTTTAGCTGCGTGAAAATTGGTAACAAATCTATTCCAACCATAACTTAATCAACTTGTATTGTATATTATGTAATCTTGAGATACCATAGACACATATACAATGTTTCGACCTATCATGTCGACACATCTATATATATTTCGGAACAACCATAGACACTCTATATGTGAATGTTGGAGTTAGCTATACAGGGTTGAGGTTGATTCCAAAATATATATAGTTTGAGTTGTGATCAATACTGAGATACGTATACACTGGGTCATGGATTGATTCAAGATAAAATTTATCGATTTATTTCTGTACATCTAACTGTGGACAACTAGTTGTAGGTTACTAACGAGGACAGCTGACTTAATAAACTTAAAACATCAAAATATATTAAAAGTGTTGTAAATATATTTTGAACATACTTTGATATATATGTATATATTGTTATAGGTTCGTGAATCAACCATTGGCCAAGTCTTACTTCCCGACGAAGTAAAAATCTGTAAAAGTGAGTTATAGTCCCACTTTTCAAATCTAATATTTTTGGGATGAGAATACATGCAGGTTTTATAAATAATTTACAAAATAGACACAAGTACGTGAAACTACATTCTATGGTTGAATTATCGAAATCGAATATGCCCTTTTTATTAATTCTGGTAATCTAAGAATTAGGTAACAAACACCCTAATTGACGCGAATCCTAAAGATAGATCTATTGGGCCTAACAAACCCCATCCAAAGTACCGGATGCTTTAGTACTTCGAAATTTATATCATATCCGAAGGGTGTCCCGGAATGATGGGGATATTCTTATATATGCATCTTGTTAATGTCGGTTACCAGGTGTTCACCATATGAATGATTTTTATCTCTATGTATGGGATGTATATTGAAATATGAAATCTTGTGGTCTATTATTATGATTTGATATATATAGGTTAAACCTATAACTCACCAACATTTTTGTTGATGTTTTAAGCATGTTTATTCTCAGGTGATTATTAAGAGCTTCCGCTGTCGCATACTTAAATAAGGACGAGATTTGGAGTCCATGCTTGTATGATATTGTGTAAAAACTGCATTCAAGAAACTTATTTTGTTGTAACATATTTGTATTGTAAACCATTATGTAATGGTCGTGTGTAAACAGGATATTTTAGATTATCATTATTTGATAATCTACGTAAAGCTTTTTAAACCTTTATTGATGAAATAAAGGTTATGGTTTGTTTTAAAATGAATGTAGTCTTTGAAAAACGTCTCATATAGAGGTCAAAACCTCGCAACGAAATCAATTAATATGGAACGTTTTTAATCAATAAGAACTGGACATTTCAGTTGGTATCCGAGCGTTGGTCTTAAAGAACCAGAATTTTACATTAGTGTGTCTTATCGAGTTTGTTAGGATGCATTAGTGAGTCTGGACTTCGACCGTGTTTACTTGAAAAATGATTGCTTAACAAATTTTGTTGGAAACTATATATTTTTAACATGTGAATATTATGTGATATATTAATCTCTTAACGCGTTTGATATTATGTGATAGATGTCTACCTCTAGAACAAGTCCCATTGACTCACCTAATAATAATGAAGAGTCAAATGTATATTGGAATGATTCGTGGACTGATTCACAAGTTCCCGAAGAGGAACCGGAAGAAGAGTCGGAACCGGAAGAAGAATCGGAACCGGAAGAAGAATCGGAACCGGATGAAGAAATAGAACCGGTGGGGGAAATAATAAAACGGTTAAGTAAAAGAAAATCCTCAACCAACCGACCAAGGTTAATTATGGTCAATGGTGTTTCCGCCAAGGAAGCAAAATATTGGGAGGATTGCCAATTCTCCGATGAATCGGATTCGGACGAGAATTCCGATGATATTATAGAAATTACCCCAACTGAATTTAAAAAGGCAAAAGAAAATAATAAGGGAAATGGCATAAAAATAGAGAAATCTAATTCCAACCCCGATGAACTTTATATGTATCGTCAACCCCTGAAGTCCTTAAGTTGTAACAATGACCCGGGAACCTCTAAACCACCAGGTTTTTCTAAACCAATGTGGAAAACGACGGCTCGTATTAGGGGAACATCATATATCCCTAGAAACTTGGCAAAACGAACCAAAACCGAAGAAGAAGAAATAAACGAGTCGGAATAAGATAGTTGTATTAGTGTGGTGTAATATATGTAATATAGTGTGCTTATGCTTTATGATATATGTAAAAATTGCTTGTATTAATAAGTATTTTTTTTATGAATCTAACTCTTGTATATTTTACAGTATAAAAACACAAAATTGATAGACAACCCAATATTTTAAGAGACCTACCCGGAGACATGATTGATGAAATCTTGTCTAGAGTCGGTCAGAATTCTTCGGCACAACTATTTAAGGCGAGATCAGTTTGTAAGACATTCGAAGAACGTTCCAAGAATGCCTTGGTTTATAAAAGGCTTTCGTTCGAAAGATGGGGGATATCACATTGGGAAATCCATAAGTTACGATGTGTTTACTTTGACACATATATTGCGGGGAACCCAAATGCTATTTTACGCAATGGGTTAAGAAATTATTTTGACTCAATATATCCGAATATTGGACTTCCTGATTTAGAAAAAGTGGCTAACGTGCAACATAAAGAAGCATGTTATGCTTACAGATTAGTAATGTTCACTTCTCACCAAAGTGAGAACAAGAACATCGGGCTACAACTATTAAACAAAACGTTCCCACAAGTGACGGAGTCGGTAATTGGGTTAAGAAATGAGGTTTTTAGATTGTTACGGGACTGTTGGACATTACGTAACCCTCGTCCCTTTGACGACGTTACAACACGCTGTCTTATCAACGACCATAATGGTTATGTTCCACAAGACCAAGGATGGGAAGTAATCCTAGTAAAACCAGAATGCATGACTTGTTTCTGGACGTATGAATTACGTGTCTTTATTGCCTTTGCTGAACGACTTGTGTACTAGCTAGAATTATCTTCACAACCATCTTGTATCAAATTTATTGTGTGCTATATTTCATGCTATATGTAAAAAAAGCGGTATTGTAAGTTTGTAAAATATTGTGTAAAAGTTTGAACGCGAAATATTATTATAATCAGTTTTTCATATAGAATTGTAGTAGTTGAATTGTATATTAGCTACTAAGTATGAACTTAACGGGTAGGTACTACCCGAATTTAAACTTATAAAACGCTAATATGAAGAAAAAGCTTTTATAAATGAGTTCATATTATGCTACGAAATACTATTAACTACTCTTAATATTCTGTATGATTAACTTGTTCCATTTGACTATTTTGAAGGAAATGGCACCGACTACTCGACACACCGTGAATATGAATGAAGAGGAATTCCGTACTTTTCTAGCTTCAAACATAGCCGCAGTACAGGCTGCGCTACATACCAACAATAACTTTGGATCCAGCAGTACAGGAAATCGTGTAGGATGCACCTACAAAGAATTCACTGCCTGCAAACCTTTGGAATTTGATGAAACCGAAGGACCGATCGGATTGAAACGCTGGACCGAGAAGGTCGAATCGGTGTTTGCCATAAGTAAGTGTACTGAAGAGGACAAAGTGAAGTACGCTACGCATACCTTCACAGGTTCTGCGTTAACATGGTGGAATACCTATCTAGAGCAAGTGGGACAAGACGATGCGTACGCACTACCGTGTTCAGCATTCAAGTACTTGATGAACGAGAAGTACCGTCCCAGAACCGAGGTCAATAAGCTCAAGACAGAACTTAGAGGGTTACGAACCCAAGGATTTAATATTACCACGTACGAAAGACGATTCACAGAATTGTGCCTATTGTGTCCGGGAGCATTCGAAGATAAGGAAGAGAAGATCGACGCGTTTGTAAAAGGATTACCGGAAAGAATCCAAGAAGATATAAGTTCACACGAGCCCGCCTCCATACAACAGGCATGTAGAATGGCTCACAGACTAGTGAATCAGATTGAAGAAAGAATTAAAGAACAGACTGCTGAAGAGGCCAATGTGAAGTAAGTCAAAAGAAAGTGGGAGGAAAACGGTGATAAGAATCACCAATACAACAACAACAGCAATTACAATAATAATCGCAACAATTATCGCAACAATCGCAACATCAATCGCAACTACAACAAACGGCCCAACAACAACAACAACAACAACAGCAACTACAACAATCATCCCAACAACAATAATAACCGCAACAACAACAACAATCAGAAGCAGCAATGCCAAAGGTGTGAAAAGTATCACTCGGGGTTTTGCACCAAATTTTGCAACAAGTGTAAAAGAAATGGTCATAGCGCGGTGAAGTGTGAGGTCTACGGACCAGGGGTTAATAGAACGAAAGGAACAAATGGTGTCGGAACGAGTAATGGCGGAGCAAGTAGTGTCGGAGAAAGTTATGCCAATGTAGTTTGTTATAAATGTGGAAAACCGGGCCACATTATTAGAAATTGCCCGAACCAGGAGAACACGAATGGACAAGGCCGCGGAAGAGTTTTCAATATTAATGCGGCAGAGGCACAGGAAGACCCGGAGCTTGTTACGGGTATGTTTCTTATTGACAATAAATCTGCTTACGTTTTATTTGATTCGGATGCGGATAGAAGCTATATGAGTAGAGATTTTTGTGCTAAATTAAGTTGTCCATTGATGCCTTTGGATAGTAAATTTTTACTCGAATTAGCAAATGGTAAATTAATTTCAGCAGATAATATATGTCGGAATCGAGAAATTAAACTGGTTAGCGAAACATTTAAGATTGATTTGATACCAGTAGAGTTAGGGAGTTTTGATGTGATAGTCGGTATGGACTGGTTGAAAGAAGTGAAAGCAGAGATCGTTTGTTACAAAAATGCAATTCACATTATACGAGAAAAAGGAAAACCCTTAATGGTGTACGGAGAAAAGGGCAACACGAAGCTACATCTTATTAGTAATTTGAAGGCACAAAAACTAATAAGAAAAGGTTGCTATGTTGTTCTAGCACACGTCGAGAAAGTACAAACTGAAGAAAAGAGCATCAATGATGTTCCCATTGCAAAAGAATTTCCCGATGTATTTCCGAAAGAATTACCGGGATTACCCCCACATCGATCCTTGAATTTCAAATAGATCTTGTACCAGGAGCTGCACCAATAGCTCGTGCTCCTTACAGACTCGCACCCAGCGAGATGAAAGAATTGCAAAGCCAATTACAAGAACTTTTAGAGCATGGTTTCATTCGACCAAGCACATCACCGTGGGGAGCTCCTGTTTTGTTTGTCAAGAAGAAAGATGGTACATTCAGGTTGTGTATCGACTACTGAGAGTTGAACAAACTTACCATCAAGAACCGCTACCCACTACCGAGAATCGACGACTTATTTGATCAACTACAAGGCTCGTCTGTTTATTCAAAGATTGACTTACGTTCCGGGTATCATCAAATGCGGGTGAAAGAAGATGATATTCTAAAGACTGCTTTCAGGACACGTTACGGTCATTACGAGTTTATGGTCATGCCGTTTGGTTTAACTAATACACCAGCTGTGTTCATGGACCTTATGAACCGAGTGTGTGGACCATACCTTGAAAAGTTTGTCATTGTTTTCATTGATGACATACTTATTTACTCAAAGAATGACCAAGAACACGGTGAACATTTGAGAAAGGTGTTAGAAGTATTGAGGAAGGAAGAATTGTACGCTAAGTTTTCAAAGTGTGCATTTTGGTTGGAAGAAGTTCAATTCCTCGGTCACATAGTGAACAAAGAAGGTATTAAGGTGGATCCGGCAAAGATAGAAACTGTTGAAAAGTGGGAAACCCCAAAAACTCCGATACACATACGCCAGTTTTTAGGACTAGCTGGTTACTACAGAAGGTTCATCCAAGACTTTTCCAGAATAGCAAAACCCTTGACTGCATTAACGCATAAAGGGAAGAAATTTGAATGGAATGATGAACAAGATAAAGCGTTTCAGTTATTGAAGAAAAAGCTAACTACGGCACCTATATTGTCATTGCGTGAAGGGAATGATGATTTTGTGATTTATTGTGACGCATCAAAGCAAGGTCTCGGTTGTGTATTAATGCAACGAATGAAGGTGAGTGCTTATGCGTCTAGACAATTGAAGATTCAATAACAAAATTATACGACGCATGATTTGGAATTAGGCACGGTTGTTTTTGAATTAAATACTTGGAGGCACTACTTATATGGGGTCAAAAGTATTATATATACCGACCACAAAAGTCTTCAACACATATTTAATCAGAAACAACTGAATATGAGGCATCGTAGGTGGATTGAATTGTTGAATGATTACAACTTTGAGATTCGTTACCACCCGGGGAAGGCAAATGTGGTAGTCGATGCCTTGAGCAGGAAGGACAGAGAAACCATTCGAGAAACTACCGAGAAGATCATCCAAATTCAACAACGGTTGAAAAGATATAGATATAGAATTTGAAATTGGAGAGATGGTCATGCTTAAAGTTGCATCTTGGAAATGCGTTGTTCGATTTGGTAAACGCGGGAAATTAAATCCAAGGTATATTGGACCATTCAAGATTATTGATCGTGTCGGACCAGTAGCTTACCGACTTGAGTTACCTCAACAACTCGCGGCTGTACATAACACTTTCCAAGTCTCGAATTTGAAGAAATGTTTTGCTAAAGAAGATCTCACTATTCCGTTAGATGAAATCCAAATCAACGAAAAACTCCAATTCATCGAAGAACCCGTCGAAATAATGGATCGTGAGGTTAAAAGACATAAGCAAAACAAGATACCAATTGTTAAGGTTCGATGGAATGCTCGTAGAGGACCCGAGTTCACCTGGGAGCGTGAAGATCAGATGAAGAAGAAATACCCGCATCTATTTCCAGAAGATTCGTCAACACCTTCAACAGCTAAAAATTTCGGGATGAAATTTATTTAACGGGTAGGTACTGTAGTGACCCGAACTTTTCCATGTATATATATATTAATTGAGATTGATATTTACATGATTAAATGTTTCCAAAATGTTAAGCAATCAAACTTGTTAAGACTTGATTAATTGAAATATGTTTCATATAGACAATTGACCACCCAAGTTGACCGGTGATTCACGAACGTTAAAACTTGTAAAAACTATATGATGATATATATATGGATATATATATATATATAGTTAACATGATACTATGATAAGTAAACATATCATTAAGTGTATTAACAATGAACTACATATGTAAAAACAAAACTACTAACTTAATGATTTTAAACGAGACATATATGTAACGATTATCGTTGTAAAGACATTTAATGTATATATATCATATTAAGAGATATTCATACATGATAATATCATGATAATATAATAATTTAAAATCTCATTTGATATTATAAACAATGGGTTAACAACTCAGTTAAAATGTATATACATGTAGTGTTTTAATATGTATTTATACACTTTTGAAAGACTTCAATACACTTATCAAAATACTTCTACTTAACAAAAATTCTTACAATTACATCCTCGTTCAGTTTCATCAACAATTCTACTCGTATGCACCCGTATTCGTACTCGTACAATACACAGCTTTTAGATGTATGTACTATTGGTATATACACTCCAATGATCAGCTCTTAGCAGCCCATGTGAGTCACCTAACACATGTGGGAACCATCATTTGGCAACTAGCATGAAATATCTCATAAAATTACAAAAATATGAGTAATCATTCATGACTTATTTACATGAAAACAAAATTACATATCCTTTATATCTAATCCATACACCAACGACCAAAAACACCTACAAACAATTTCATTCTTCAATTTTCTTCATCTAATTGATCTCTCTCATGTTCTATCTTCAAGTTCTAAGTGTTCTTCATAAATTCTACAAGTTCTAGTTACATAAAATCAAGAATACTTTCAAGTTTGCTAGCTCACTTCCAATCTTGTAAGGTGATCATCCAACCTCAAGAAATCTTTGTTTCTTACAGTAGGTTATAATTCTAATACAAGGTAATAATCACATTCAAACTTTGGTTCAATTTCTATAACTATAACAATCTTATTTCAAGTGATGATCTACTTGAACTTGTTTTCGTGTCATGATTCTGCTTCAAGAACTTCGAGCCATCCAAGGATCCGTTGAAGCTAGATCCATTTTTCTCTTTTCCAGTAGGTTTATCCAAGGAACTTAAGGTAGTAATGATGTTCATAACATCATTCGATTCATACATATAAAGCTATCTTATTCGAAGGTTTAAACTTGTAATCACTAGAACATAGTTTAGTTAATTCTAAACTTGTTCGCAAACAAAAGTTAATCCTTCTAACTTGACTTTTAAAATCAACTAAACACATGTTATATATCTATATGATATGCTAACTTAATGATTTAAAACCCGGAAACACGAAAAACACCGTAAAACCGGATTTACGCCGTCGTAGTAACACCGCGGGCTGTTTTGGGTTAGTTAATTAAAAACTATGATAAACTTTGATTTAAAGGTTGTTATTCTGAGAAAATGATTTTTATTATGAACATGAAACTATATCCAAAAATTTTGGTTAAACTCAAAGTGGAAGTATGTTTTCTAAAATGGTCATCTAGACGTCGTTCTTTCGACTGAAATGACTACCTTTACAAAAACGACTTGTAACTTATTTTTCCGACTATAAACCTATACTTTTTATGTTTAGATTCATAAAATAGAGTTCAATATGAAACCATAGCAATTCGATTCACTCAAAATGGATTTAAAATGAAGAAGTTATGGGTAAAACAAGATTGGATAATTTTTCTCATTTTAGCTACGTGAAAATTGGTAACAAATCTATTCCAACCATAACTTAATCAACTTGTATTGTATATTATGTAATCTTGAGATACCATAGAGACACGTATACAATGTTTCAACCTATCATGTCGACACATCTATATATATTTCGGAACAACCATAGACACTCATTATGTGAATGTTGGAGTTAGCTATGCAGGGTTGAGGTTGATTCCAAAATATATATAGTTTGAGTTGTGATCAATACTGAGATACGTATACACTGGGTCGTGGATTGATTCAAGATAATATTTATCGATTTATTTCTGTACATCTAACTGTGGACAACTAGTTGTAGGTTACTAACGAGGACAGCTGACTTAATAAACTTAAAACATCAAAATATATTAAAAGTGTTGTAAATATATTTTGAACATACTTTGATATATATGTATATATTGTTATAGGTTCGTGAATCAACCAGTGGCCAAGTCTTACTTCCCGACGAAGTAAAAATCTGTGAAAGTGAGTTATAGTCCCACTATTAAAATCTAATATTTTTGGGATGAGAATACATGCAGGTTTTATAAATAATTTACAAAATAGACACAAGTACGTGAAACTACATTCTATGGTTGAATTATCGAAATCGAATATGCCCTTTTTATTAAGTCTGGTAATCTAAGAATTAGGGAACAGACACCCTAATTGACGCGAATCCTAAAGATAGATCTATTGGGCCTAACAAACCCCATCCAAAGTACCGGATGCTTTAGTACTTCGAAATTTATATCATATCCGAAGGGTGTCCCGGAATGATGGGGATATTCTTATATATGCATCTTGTTAATGTCGGTTACCAGGTGTTCACCATATGAATGATTTTTATCTCTATGTATGGGATGTGTATTGAAATATGAAATCTTGTGGTCTATTATTATGATTTGATATATATAGGTTAAACCTATAACTCACCAACATTTTTGTTGACGTTTTAAGCATGTTTATTCTCAGGTGATTATTAAGAGCTTCCGCTGTCGAATACTTAAATAAGGACGAGATTTGGAGTCCATGCTTGTATGATATTGTGTAAAAACTGCATTCAAGAAACTTATTTTGTTGTAACATATTTGTATTGTAAACCATTATGTAATGGTCGTGTGTAAACAGGATATTTTAGATTATCATTATTTGATAATCCACGTAAAGCTTTTTAAACCTTTATTGATGAAATAAAGGTTATGGTTTGTTTTAAAATGAATGCAGTCTTTGAAAAACGTCTCATATAGAGGTCAAAACCTCGCAACGAAATCAATTAATATGGAACGTTTTTAATCAATAAGAACGGGACATTTCAGCCGGGTATGAAAGCCGATGTTGCTAAATACGTAGGAGAATGTTTGACGTGTTCTAAGGTCAAAGCTGAGCATCAGAAACCATCAGGTCTACTTCAACAACCCGAAATCCCGGAATGGAAAGGGGAAAACATTACCAAGGATTTCATCACTAAATTGCCAAGGACTGCAAGTGATTTTGATACTATTTGGGTAATAGTTGATCGTCTCACTAAATCAGCACACTTCCTGCCAATAAGAGAAGATGACAAGATGGAGAAGTTAGCACGACTGTATTTGAAGGAAGTCATCTCTAGACATGGGATACCAATCTCTATTATCTCTGATAGGGATGGCAGATTTATTTCAAGATTCTGGCAGACATTACAGGCGGCATTAGGAACTCGTCTAGACATGAGTACTGCTTATCATCCACAAACTGATGGGCAGAGCGAAAGGACGATACAAATGCTTGAAGACATGCTACGAGCATGTGTTATTGATTTCAGAAACAGTTAGGATCGACACCTTCCGTTAGCAACATTTTCCTACAACAACAGCTACCATTCAAGCATTGAGATGGTGCCGTTTGAAGCACTTTATGGTAGAAAGTGTAGGTCTCCGATTTGTTGCAGTGAAGTAGGGGATAGACAGATTACGGGTCCGGAGATAATACAAGAAACTACCGAGAAGATCATCCAAATTCAACAACGATTGAAAACTGCCCAAAGTCGACAAAAGAGCTACGATGACATTAAAAGAAAAGATATAGAATTTGAAATTAGGGAGATGGTCATGCTTAAAGTTGCACCTTGGAAAGGCGTTGTTCGATTTGGTAAACGGGGGAAATTAAATCCAAGGTATATTGGACCATTCAAGATTATTAATCGTGTCGGACCAGTTTCTTACCGACTAGAACTACCTCAACAACTCATGGCTGTACATAACGCTTTCCACGTCTCAAATTTGAAGAAAGGTTTTGCTAAAGAAGATCTCACTATTCCGTTAGATGAAATCCAAATCAACGAAAAACTTCAATTCATCGAAGAACCCGTCGAAATAATGGATCGTGAGGTTAAAAGACTTAAGCAAAACAAGATACAAATTGTTAAGGTTCAATGGAATGCTCGTAGTGGACCCGTGTTCACCTGGGAACGAGAAGATCATATGAAGAAGAAATACCCGCACTTATTTCCAGAAGATACGTCAACACCTCCAACTGCTTAAAATTTTGGGACGAAATTTATTTAACGGGTAGGTACTGTAGTGACCCGAACTTTTCCATGATTATATATATTAAATGAAATTGATATTTATATGATTAAGTGTTTCCAACATGTTAAGCAATCAAACTTGTCAAGACTTGATTAATTGAAATAGGTTTTATATAGACAATTGACCACCCAAGTTGACCGGTGATTCACGAACGTTAAAACTTGTAAAAACTATATGATGTCATATATATGGATATATATATATATATATATATATATATATATATATATAGTAAAATGGTATTATGATAAGTAAACATATCATTAAGTATATTAACAATGAACTGCATATGTAAAAACAAGACTACTAACTTAAGGATTTCGAAACGAGGCATATATGTAACGATTATCGTTGTAACGACATTTAATTGTATATATATCATATTAAGATATATTAATACATTATAATATCATGATAATGTAATAATTTAACATCTCATTAGATATAATAAACAATGGGTTAACAATATTAAACAAGATCGTTAACTTAAAGGTTTCAAAACAACACTTACATGTAACGACTAACGATGACTTAACGACTCAGTTAAAATGTATATACATGTAGTGTTTTAATATGTATTCATACACTTTTGAAAGACTTCAAGACACTTATCAAAGTACTTCTACTTAACAAAAATGCTTGCAATTACATCCTCATTCATTTTCATCAACAATTCTACTCGTATGCACCCGTATTCGTACTCGTACAATACCTAGCTTCTAAATGTATTTACTATTGGTATATACACTCCAATGATCAGATCTTAGTAGCCCATATGAGTCACCTAACCATGTGGGAACCATCATTTAACATCTAGAATGAAATATCTCACAAAATTACAAACTAATGGAGACTATAATGCACCCCTAAATTCACGTGAAGCTAGACACACACAAACACTTTCATTTTGAAACTTACATGCATCAAACTACTGTCTATCAAGTGTTCTTCCATTGTTCTAAGTGTTCTTCATCATCTTCATCAAAATCTAGCTCAATCTAGTTCATAAATCCATACATAAACCAAGTTACAAAACAACTAATCAAGAACACACCAACAACACTTCTAAGTTTGCTAGCTTACTTTCAATCTTGCAAATCCACTTTGAGTGATCATCCAACCTCAAGAAATCTTTTTTATTTACATTAAGATATCTTTCTAATATAAGGTAATACTCATATTCAAACTTTGATTCATTTTCTATAACTTTAACAATCTTATTTCGAGTGGAAATCTTACTTGAATTTGTTTTCGTGTCATGATTTTGCTTCAAGAACTTTCAAGCCATCCAAGGATCCTTTGAAGCTAGATCTATTTTTCTCATTTCTAGTAGGTTTATCCACAAAACCTGAGGTAGTAATGATGTTCTTAATATCATTTGATTCATATATATATAAATACCTTATTCGAAGGTTTAAACTTAAAATCACTAGAACATAGTTTAGTTAATTCTAAACATGTTCGCAAACAAAAGTTAATCCTTCTAACTTGACTTTTAAAATCAACTAAAAACATGTTCTATATCTATATGATTGTAACAACCCCAATCCGTTTAACCAAAAACGGAGTACATTTTTTTTTATTAGTTAGGTCCCATTAATACAATACATTTTCAATTCTATTTTAATCGAAACATAACATCGTAATGATACGTTTAACAATCTATCATGACCCTTGACACACAAATTACAATTTACAAAATCATTTGTAATAATGACCCGATCACGAGAAATACGGGTTAAGACTCAATAACCCAACCCAATACCAAGAGCATAATCCCGGGGACTACCAAATCCCCCATCCGCGTCCAAATATCCAAAAGCTACCCCGTCGAGCCCAAGCGCTCCTAAGCATCTAGTCTACAACTAGGTAGCTTCATAATCACAATACCTGTAAAAAGGTAAACAACGAGAGGGGTAAGCATAAAGCTTAGTAAATGCAATAATTATACACATACATATATAATATACCTACTTGCAAACACTTGCACAAATATCTCATACACGCTAGCAATTTACATGGCATACCATCGCAAAGTATAACGCTAAATCTCCAAGACCACAAGCTAGCACAAACAATAGCATTTATAACTCGAACAATATAATATGCTACACTACAACACATAACCATGGTCAAACAATAAAACGAGGGAATGGTACTTCGAATTTCCCACCGGTGTTCATAACAACCGTTAGTGTACAACGAAATATATCACTAACCCCTAGGCTATTCGGACAACGAAATATCAGCTCGAAGCAATCATTAGTGTACAACGAAATATATCACTAACTCTTGGTCGGTTTGGACAACGAAATGTCCATCGTTAGTGTACAACGAAATATATCACTAACTCTCAGGCAAATTGGACAACGAAATATCCATCGTTAGTGTACAACGAAATATATCACTAACTCTTGGTGGTATAGACAACGCATACCCCGCCCCTCACCCGCCCTAGAAATAAATACATTATATACACACATATATAATCATTCCACTCACCTCGTGAACTCGAGCATTACAAACCATGCGCGAAATCTTCACCACACGCAACCTAGCAAGATTTTACCTATAATATGCATATAGGTATCCACATAATCAACATACAACCCCATTTGGACTCTCGACCAGCCCAAATGAACAAAAAGTGCAAAATACACCCTTTTGCGCTTTTAACGCTACCCGAAGGTCCAAAACTAACGAGACTAGTTCCCGCATTCCCGAAATACCCAAATATGTCAACTTAACCTCTAAACGCATACTAGCTCGTATTTTACACAAAACCCATTCCATGGTTGACCAAGTTTGACTTTATTGCTAAAACACCAAATTTTAACCGAAAATCACTTCTCGCGAGTAATTACATCAAAAGCATCATTTAACACTTAATAAATGCGTTTAACATCCAATTAATCCAAATTAGTGTCATCCTCAATTTTGACCCAATTCAAATTGCTCATTTTGACCAAAGTCATAAAACGCCCCAAAATCACTAACGAGTAGTGATTATATTTCCAAGACAACCACTAACACTTAAATCAAGCATTTACCTACTTGATTTACCAAAACTTGACTCAAATCTTAGTTTGACAATAAACCAAAGTCAACACCCATTTTTGACCAACTAACATGTTCTTATGAACATCTATACACAAACACATTTATAATCTAGTGATTACACCCAAAATCATGACCAAATTCGTCACCAAACCCTAACCCACCAATAACGGGTCAAAACCCATCTACTAACCACAACAAACCCATTTCACAACCATTAAAGGGTTTCTAACAAAATCAAGCTCAAACCCTAATTTGAATATCAAAATCAAATAATGAAATTCGGAGTTAGAGCTTACCAATACTACCAAAACGTAGCCAAGAACGAGATGAACAACTTTAATACTCGCGACTTGACCCGATTCACCCTTCTTCTTCCTCAAACCAAGCTCTCTCTCTCTAGAACTCTCTTTCTCTCTCTAAATTGAATGTGTGTAGTAGAGAGTGTGAGAAATGAGATAGGGTTGAGCTTTGGATCAGTTCTTAAGGCCTCAAACCGTCCACAATGTGAAAAGACTAAAACACCCCAAAAGATACCCTTAAAAACGGGTCAATTTGGTCAGTTCTGCATAAATGTCGCGTTTCGCGACCTCCTGTCACGTTTCGCGACACCCAGTACGCGACACATACACCTAATACGCGACGGATAGCTCAGGTCATGGGGTTTTCATGTTGTCGTGTTTCAAACATACCTGTCGCGTTACGCGACGTGCTGGGACGCGATAAACACACTCAAAACGCGATGTTACAAGGTTTTAGAAGTTCAGGGACTGAAATTGACAAATTCTGATTCTGATGTAAATTCTGAAAATGCATTCACTTTTAGTGGCGCTTTCTGATGCACACATTTACTGACACTTTCTGATGGCACTTCTGATGTATAAAATTCAGGATATTACAACTCTCCCCCACTTAAATTGGATCACGTCCTCGTGATCCCCGTCCCTTAACCAATCGGAACCACAATCTATGGTCCTCCGACACACATCCAAACTTGATGTTCATAACAATTTCCATTAACTCGAATTTCTCACCACGTGCTAATAATCACTAGCGTGCATTACCGCAACCAGCGGTATCTCATACACTCGACGTCCAAATACACACCTAGGAAATACGTAAACACAACATATTCCTTCGAATTCTCTCGGCTATAACTCACAAAAAGCTACATCCACAACTATATCACCGAACGCGATCTACCAAATTCACTACGCCGTGAACTAAGTCTTGCATTAATCCAAATCGAGAATGATCCATGTCTCATTAAAACTCCGTACTTCGTCGGTTCATAACCACATCACTCAACCGGTCAATCACGAATGTTCCCCGAATCAAGAACCAACTTCCCCTGTCTGCACCACCAGGTCATTCCCTCAACGAAGAAATCTCGGTATCGCCAAATTAAAAATATTGGGAACACAACTTTCCCATTAGTCAATCCGCACATGACCATCAGTCTTTGAATTAATCCAGGACGACAATACTACACCATGTGCTAAACAAATCATCAATACTCGACACAGAGTTTCTCCTCCAAACCCTACAACACATCCACACAAGACGGCCCCCTAGTACTAGCATGGAAACTATTCGTGTACTAGAATCCCGTCAACAGTGAATTATCATCACAACAAATTCGCAATTCGCCACACGACCCACAAAATATTCACCAACACCGGGTGAATCCTTCAACCTATACCGTCCATTAAGGATGGCCTTGACATTTCCATGAAACCAACGGGTCACATCACTAGGGAACACACTCTTGCAAACAAACAACATCCGCGTACCTCGATGTGAGACAATCGGAGCTGACACTCCCCGCCTCACAATCATTCATAAAATGGAATAATCCACTGACAATTTTCACGACCACATTTCCCGAAAGGGAAAATACAATATACATCCCTAAATCGAACCCGTACCTACTCAACAGTACTATCCGAGTTTCACACCAACCCAAAATTACATCACGAGAGCACCCGAAAGGACAGTTACATTCTCTCACTCCGAGATCTCACACTTGACATTTGGTCTCATACCGCACTCTGCTACTACATGACCACCTTACACAAGAAGACTTACACTTCATTCGATCCCATCATCACAATCTTCACACATAACATTCCGAAAATGTAACTCACAATCGTAATGCACGATCTCGAGTCAACATCAACAACTCGTCACTCTTCCTTGTTAGGAACTACGAATACCTATTGAGACTTAGCACGGTACACTCTGACACTTCACTATACATAACACCACCGGAGCCCCCTCGGGCGGCAGTAAAACTCCCCCACTATGGATTTAGCTCCACATTCTTACCGCAAAGATGATAACATCCTGCGGAATTACCATTCCACAACAAACATGATCATTCTCATCACTGATCATAAACACCGAATCACTGCAAATTCACTATAGGCTCTCAGAGCCGTCGTACAAAATTACCAGGGATGTCGTACACGCGATGACTTCGCACCTTCATACCACAAATCACAATCGACTGCCTTAACCGTTCGCAAAGCGAACTCCACCAAAGTCCCACATACGTCTCTATGCCAAAGCATACGTCACTCCGATAAATCATTCGTGCATCTCAGTCTAGATCACTCGACCTTCCACTCAACGAACCAGTATCCGCAATTGCTCACTCTCATGGAGAAGAGTGACCAATCCGATACAATAATTTCGTTGACCACAATATCAAGTCTGTCACCGGCTCACCGGTCATCTTACCCGTCTATCACTTAAGAGCAACCAGATTCGCTCATCCGCCACTTCTTAAGAAGTATTTACCACAACGCTCTTAAACTTCGACTTTCGCAACCGTCGAATTACTTTCACCCATTGATCACTTTCGTAATCTCTGATACTTCCAAGGGTATTTCACGGTCACCCTAAGCAGAAAGTGATCACACCACTACTGGAGTTGGACATTACACTAGCAGGTATAAAGAGGCACCTGACGCAGTGTCATGTAGACTCCCACCACAATCTACCGAATTTTAGAAACTCGATCTTTAGGTTCCATACACCCAATGTCACCCATCTCACCACAATAATAACCCGAAGTCATACCTAACCGAAAAACCATATGGTTTATTGTCTTCTCAAAAGTTCCTAGCGATCACACGATACCCTCAATTTCCACAAGGCCAAAATGATATAGCCTAACGAAACCTTTCATCCAACACTAAGGAGATGCTTGGAAACACCAAGTCTTACATCCTTCCACACCTCGATAAAACCTCTACTACAAGGGGTATTCCATTAGGAATGTTACCCTATAATCCACAACATACTAACACAACCATCGTCGTACGGGTCCTACTCCCATGAGTTTAATGACCCAAAGTCTCCCGATTCGCCAATTCCAAGGTGACTCATAACAAGAATCCTAACACGATTCTCTAATCACACACTCTACCGAGTGTAACTCAAACCACAATCATTAGACTTGTCGCATTCAATTACGGAATTCAAGTCCTCGTCGCACACACGCACACGTAAATCGATCATTGTAGTTATGATGAGTAACTTCAACGAATGACAAATCTCAAAATGCACCCACTACTTAGTGTGACTAAGCATGCACCAAACTTGTGAGTTGGCTCACTCACTTAACCAAACGAATCCACAGTAACACTTCCCGACTCGCAAAGAACTCGATGTGACAACAAGCACATCACTCGAGACCACTATATCCTAGGAACCAATAAAAGATTTCTCATTCGTCCCGTTCTACCCCAACCATGCCACGTTTCCTCCGTTCGGTACTTGTCATGTCATGCTTGGTGTCAAGATACACTTTTGTAATAATGGTGATCAATCACTATTACAAATGTGTACCTTACCATTTTCACATGGTTACGCAAAGTACTTTACCTGGACTGACGCAACATTCACACAAGATAACACGCGATAACTCCTAGTACCCGAATGACCAAAGTCCTTACCGCGAACTTGATCACTCAAAACCGCCAATTATTCGAATCTCTCCAATAGATTCGTCCCTAAGACACCGCACAATTAGATACCTGTATATATATACACATATATACAATATAATAATAAATATACACAAGTACACCACAACACAAGTCAACCTACAACCTAGGTGACTATCACTAAACAACGTCCAAGTTCGCCTACTTACATTAGGCACTAGCAATCTAAGGCACTAATTTACGCACGAAATAAGGCCCCACAAAATTCCACATTGGACAAACACAAGTCCTAGTTAGTCACCTACTCTAAGGCAGTAACAAATCTCAATTTGACCCGTAATCCTACAAGTCCCGCTATTAACGCACCACTGTCAATAAGTCTAAGACTAGGCACCTATTCCAAGGTTACCTAATTCCCTTAGACCATGCTCTGATACCACTTGTAACAACCCCAATCCGTTTAACCAAAAACGGAGTACATTTTTTTTTTATTAGTTAGGTCCTATTAATACAATACATTTTCAATTGTATTTTAATCGAAACATAACATCGTAATGATACGTTTAACAATCTATCATGACCCTTGGCACACAAATTACACTTTACAAAATCATTTGTAATAATGACCCGATCACGAGAAATACGGGTTAAGACTCAATAACCCAACCCAATACCAAGAGCATAATCCCGGGGACTACCAAATCCCCCATCCGCGTCCAAATATCCAAAAGCAACCCCGTCGAGCCCAAGCGCTCCTAAGCATCTAGTCTACAACTCGCTAGCTTCATAATCACAATACCTGTAAAAAGGTAAACAACGAGAGGGGTAAGCATAAAGCTTAGTGAATGCAATAATTATACATATACATATATAATATACCTACTTGCAAACACTTGCACAAATACCTCATACACGCTAGCAATTTACATGGCATATCATCGCAAAGTATAACGCTAAATCTCCAAGACCACAAGCTAGCACAAACAATAGCATTTATAACTCAAACAATATAATATGCTACACTACAACACATAACCATGGTCAAACAATAACACGAGGGAATGGTACTTCGAATTTCCCACCGGTGTTCATAACAACCGTTAGTGTACAACGAAATAAATCACTAACCCCTAGGCTATTCGGACAATGAAATATCCGCTCAAAGCAATCATTAGTGTACAACAAAATATATCACTAACTCTTGGTCGGTTTGGACAACGAAATGTCCATCGTTAGTGTACAACGAAATATATCACTAACTCTCGGGCAAATTGGACAACGAAATATCCATCGTTGGTGTACAACGAAATATATCACTAACTCTTGGTGGTATAGACAACGCATACCCGGCCCCTCTCCCGCCCTACAAATAAATACATTATATACACACATATATAATCATTCCACTCACCTCGTGAACTCGAGCATTACAAACCATGCGCGAAATCTTCACCACACGCAACCGAGCAAGATTTTACCTATAATACGCATATAGGTATCCACATAATCAACATACAACCCCATTTGGACTCTCGACCCGCCCAAATGAACAACAAGTGCAAAATACATCCTTTTGCACTTTTAACGCTACCCGAAGGTCCAAAACTAATGAGACTAGTTCCCGCGTTCCTGAAATACCCAAATATGTCAACTTTAACCTCTAAACGCATACTAGCTCGTATTTTACACAAAACCCATTCCATGGTTGACCAAGTTTGACTTTATTGCTAAAACACCAAATTTTAACCTAAAATCACTTCTCGCGAGTAATTACATCAAAAGCATCATTTAACACTTAACAAATGCGTTTAACATCCAATTAATCCAAATTAGTGTCATCCTCAATTTTGACCCAATTCAAATTGCTCATTTTGACCAAAGTCATAAAACGCCCCAAAATCACTAACGACTAGTGATTATATTTCCAAGACAACTACTAACACTTAAATCAAGTATTTACCTACTTAATTTACCAAAACTTGACTCAAATCTTAGTTTGACACTAAACCAAAGTCAACACCCATTTTTGACCAACTAACATGTTCTTATGAACATCTATACACAAACACATTTATAATCTAGTGATTACACCCAAAATCATGACTAAATTCGTCACCAAACCCTAACCCACCAATAACGGGTCAAAACCCATCTACTACCACAACAAACCCATTTCACAACCATTAAAGGGTTTCTAACAAAATCAAGCTCAAACCCTAATTTGAATATCAAAATCAAATAATGAAATTCGGAGTTAGAGCTTACCAATACTACCAAAACGTAGCCAAGAACGAGATGAACAACTTTAATACTCGCGACTTGACCCGATTCACCCTTCTTCTTCCTCAAACCAAGCTCTCTCTCTCTAGAACTCTCTTTCTCTCTCTAAATTGAATGTGTGTAGTAGAGAGTGTGAGAAATGAGATAGGGTTGAGCTTTGGATCAGTTCTTAAAGCCTCAAACCATCCACAATGTTAAAAGACTAAAACACCCCAAAAGATACCCTTAAAAACGGGTCAATTTGGTCAGTTCTGCGTAAATGTCTCGTTTCGCGACCTCCTGTCACGTTTCGCAACGCCCAGTACGCGACACATACACCTAATACGCGACGGATAGCTCAGGTTATGGGGTTTTCATGTTGTCGCGTTTCAAACATACCTGTCGCGTTCCGCGACGTGCTGGGATGCGATAAACACACTCAAAACGCGATGTTACCAGCTTTTAGAAGTTCAGGGACTGAAATTGACAAATTCTGATTCTGATGTAAATTCTGAAAATGCATAAGTGTTAGATTCACTTTTAGTGGCGCTTTCTGATGCACACATTTACTGACACTTTTTGATGGCTCTTCTGATGTATAAAATTCAGGATGTTACAATGATATGCTAACTTAATTATTTAAAACCGGAAAACACGAAAAACACCGTAAAATCGGATATACGCCGTCGTAGTGACACCGCGGGCTGTTTTGGGTTAGTTAATTAAAAACTATGATAAACTTTGATTTAAAAGTTGTTCTTCTGGGAAAATGATTTTTCTTATGAACATGAAACTATATCCAAAAATTATGGTTAAACTCAAAGTGGAAGTATGTTTTCCAAAATGGTCATCTAGACGTCGTTCTTTCGACTGAAATGACTACCTTTAAAAAAACAACTTGTAACCTGTTTTTCCAATTATAAACTTATACTTTTTCTGTTTAGATTCATAAACTTAAGATCAATATGAAACCATATCAACTTGAAACACTCAAAATGGATTTAAAACGAAAAGTTATGGGTAAAACAAGATTGGATAATTTTACTTGTTGTAGCTATGTGAAAATTGGTAACAAATCTATATTAATCATATCCTAGCTAACTTATATTATATTATACATGTATTCTAATATATTATGTAATCTTGGGATACCATAGACACGTATGCAAATGTTTTGACATATCATATCGACCCATCTATATATGTTATTTGGAACAACCATAGACACTCTATATGCAGTAATGTTGGAGTTAGCTATACAGGGTTGAGGTTGATTCCAAAAATATATATACTTTGAGTTGTGATCTAGCCTGAAACGTGTATACACTGGGTCGTGGATTGATTCAAGATAATATATATCGATTTATTTCTGTACATCTAACTATGGACAACTAGTTGTAGGTTACTAACAAGGACATCTGACTTAATAAACTTAAAACAGTAAAACGTATTAAAAATGTTGTAAATATATTTTGAACATACTTTGATATATATGTGCATATTTATTATAGGTTCGTGAATCGACCAGTGGCCAAGTCTTACTTCCCGACGAAGTAAAATCTGTGAAAGTGAGTTATAGTCCCACTTTTAAAATCTAATATTTTGGGATGAGAATACATGCAGTTTTATAAATGTTTTACGAAATAGACACAAGTAAATGAAACTACATTATATGGGTGAATCCTCAAAGCCGAATATGCCCCTTTTGCTTGGTAACCTAAGAATTAGTAAACCAATCTACTAATTGACGCGAATCCTATAGATAGATTTGTTGGGCCTAACGAACCCCATCCAAAGTACCGGATGCTTTAGTACTTCGAGTTGTTTTATCATGTCCGAAGGATTTCCTGGAATGATAAGGGATATTCTTATATGCATTTTGTTAATGTCGGTTATAGGTGTTCACCATATGAATGATTTTTATCTCTATGAATGGAATATATATTGAAATATGAAATCTTGTGGTCTATTATTATGATTTGATAATATATAGGTTAAACCTATAACTCACCAACATTTTTATTAACGTTTTAAGCATTTTATTCTCAGGTGATTATTAAGAGCTTTCGCTGTTGCATAATAAAATAAGGACAAGATTTGGAGTCCATGCTTGTTTGATATTATGTAAAAATTGCATTCAAGAAACTTATTTTTGATGTAATATATTCTTATTGTAAACCATTATGTAATGGTCGTGTGTAAACGGTATATTTTAGATTATCATTATTTGATAATCTACGTAATGCTTTTTATACCTTTATCGATAAAATAAAGGTTATGGTTGTTTTAAAAATGAATGCAGTCTTTGAAAAACGTATCATATAGAGGTCAAAACCTCGCGACGAAATCAATTAATATGGAAGGTTTATAATCAATATGAACGGGATATTTCAATGTGAAAATACATATAGGATATAGGAAAAGTTAACAAGGATATGGTTAATATATTTTTTATAATATAAATTTCGTCCATACAACGTTAATTTTAGCAGATTTTGTTTTGCTCGCCAAATATTCATTACAACTCCGTTTAAAGTGAATGAAATTGCTATGGATTCATTAAGAAGTAAATTTTACAAAACCAATTCAAGAAGTTCATCCCAAGCAGTAATTTTTAGAGCTTTAACCTCTTTTTGTGTCTGTGGACAGATTTGGAAAAATCCCGGCATCCACACAATATATGATTTTTGATAAAATACTTCCACTTTGTCTAAAATCATGAAAAAAATGCTGGAAGTTTATTTACATATTTTAACATATTTCCAAAGTCTTAGCCTCAAAATCAAAGTCTAAGATAGGTTTTTAATTACCAACCCAAAACAGCCCGCTTTTTACCGAATGGAGATTAAAGGGTATATGTTAAGTTTCAAGGTGTTCTTCATATGTACAAGTTATAAGTTCTTATATTAACTTAATATAACATCATAATACATATAAATAAGTGTTATTAGAGTTAAGTTAGAAAGATTAGATTAGTTTTTCAAACAAGCTTGGTGTTCACCAAAACAAGTTCTAGTTTTTACAAGTTTTATAAGTATAATAAGATAGCAACTATACAAGGAATTGAACAAGGATTTTGAGAAGTATTTTATCTCAATTATGAAGAGGAAAGTTTCTGAGATTAAAGTATTATATGAGAGCATTTAAGTGTGTGTTTTTAGTTTAAGAAAATGTGGAGTAAAAATGAGTTAAAATGGTCCTTATTTATAAGCTTATAATTTTGGCTTTTAGTGAAAATATCTAAGATAAGTTAAATTGTATTAAGCCATGCATGAAAAATTAAATTTATTAGGTCATGGATGACATATTTCACAAATAATTGCAAATTTCTATTGGTATATACCAATAGTAAATACTTCTAGAAGCTATGTATAATACGGGTAAAAATACCGTATGAATGCGAGTAGAATTCTTTGAGGAAATTGAATGGAAATAGAAGTATAGCTATCCTTTATATGTATTGGTATATTATAAAGTGTATTCAATACTTGTAAGGATATATTTACACTCGTAATACATTATATGTAAATACATTTTAACATAAGTTAATTACGTCGTTTACATAATAATATATATATTGTATGAAAACTCTTTAAATTAGTAGTATGAAAATATATATAATACTTTGTTAATATACTTAATGAGATATTTAATTATCATATTTTCAAGTTAAATATATATAAATCCATATATATACACAATAATTAAACAATTAAACAATTAAATCAAGTTATGACGTTCGTGAATCATCGCAATAAAAGGGTGACCAAAAGCTTGTGTAAAACTCTTTTTGGAGGTTCAAGATTTATTAAAATTCACTGCTTATCAAGTCGGAATTATATAAAGATTAAGTTTAATTTTGGTCGGAAATTTCCAGGTCGTCACAGTACCTACTCGTTAAAGAAATTTCGTTCTGAAATTTGATCGAGGTCGTCATGGCTAACAATAAGAATGTTATTATGACGAATATAAGTTGATTCATAGGGTTTTATCATGATTGAGAAATATAGATAAAATAATTCGATTACTCGAAACGTATGAGTGAAGCTATCGTAAAAGAGTGAAATGAGAAAATACGGATTCATCTTATCTTTTGACGTCATCATGGTTGATCTCCGGATTAAAGAAAATCTTTGTAATCTATATAAGATTTGATTCTTCGACGATTAAGGAAATTATGATCCTCTTCGATTTAATGCAATAATCTGTCTCGATTCTCTGTCGGATATTTTACTATAAATCAACCTCCTACATTTCCTTATTTTCACATCTCCCATCTTTTATATTTTCTTCCTTACTTTGTACTTCCAAAACATTCGTCAATATGCTCCATCCAGTTTTAATTCTTGATATATTTTTGACTATCACATTGTCATTCTTCTTTTTTCATCTTCCACCGGAGGAATCCGTTAATTTCTACTATGATCTTGGGTTTATAGTGTTCTTAGTTTTCACGTGTCTTTATATTGCTATACGCATCGATATACACGGTTTGTAATTTCTGCGTTGTCTTCGTGCTTATATTTTTCCTTATATTTTGGAGTTTCATGCTTCCATCTTCTTTTCCCGACTTCAAGTCAAGCGAATAATGGTCTAGAATTCATAGATATGAATTTCGGAATGAACATTGCTAATGCTCTAAGAGAGAAATTGTAATAGCATAATTTGACTTGTGAAATTACCAGAATCCAAAGGAAAAGATAGAACTATCAATAGAATATGTTCTTGATATGTTTAGAGATTAGATTGAATTAAGAGTCATGTAACATGGCACATGATGATGTTATGGTCTGTGAATCATTATGTTCCATTTAGAAACTCAGCATGACTTACTGTAATATAATCACATTGATCAAGTGTCATTATATTATACTAACTCATGCTTCAGTTCCCAACATTATTTCAAAAACATTCATACTTTAGACTCAGAGGTTTCAGATATTTAGAAATTAAAACAGTTTTCTTTATGATGTGATACAGATAATGCGAAGGAATAAATGATTTCAGATAAGAATGGTTATGAAAATATCTTCAGAATTATGAAGGATATTTATAATGGAAGATACGATGATATCTTAGAATATTTAAGATAAGAGGATGATGAAGAATATTAACCGCAAGGCTTTTAGAGTAAGGAGCAAGGTATTTGCTAAGGATTTTAGCAGACACCGAATCATTTGGATTCTTTGAAGGTAAATTTCATCCTTGTGGTTTTCCATAGCCTCCTTCAGGGTTTGCTCAATCCGTTTTCCAGTACTAAACCTTCTCTTTTTCTGTGCTTTACTAACACAATATTCTTTATCATCAACTTTTGACTGTTACGGTTGTCTACAGTTTCTACTGCTTCATTCAGCTTTTTTCAAAACTTCATAGTATTGATTCGTAGGCTGAAGTGCTATTCCAAATTTCAGAATTATAATTCCAGGAAATAACATTATATGTATATGCAAAAATGATGTGAGATTCAAGAATAATTATTGATGCATCCTGGGGTTTGGTATGACAATTATTGTTACAAGATGTAGATGGGTACATGACAAGGTTTTCTAGTGATCTTTTAGAGAGATTTAAGTCAAAGAGCAATAATGTTGCTGGTAAGCTTACTATTAATATGGTGGAATATAAAAGGTTCCCCAGTAACGATGGCGAAAAGACAACATACATATCAAGGTGATAATAAGGCTACTCCGGATGAAAAGTCGAAGTTGTCTTTTTGGAGCTGTGATAAAATTCGCTATTTTGAAAAGGGATTGTAAAGTTATTTAGGGTAATAATAATGCTAAAGGATCTGACACGGATACGTGTTGAACCTTTGCTTAGGTTCAAGTGTCCTCCGAATGCATATCTATATGCATATATTCTTCGTATGTATCGTGTGATTGGTCCATTCTCTCGATTGTTCCTTAGTTGAGATGTTTTCAAGAATTTTGAAGGGTTTAGATGCAGGTTGTCATTGTCAATATCCGTATAATGAATTCGTCATGAATCTTGAATGATACGAATATCTTTATGAGTTCTGTGAATGAAAGTGATGTTCTAGTATACTTTGAATTTAAAGTAAGATTTTGAAGGATGTAGGAATTTAAGATTGATGGCACTTCTTAAATCTTGACTTGGATTTTGATCTGTCAAAATCAGAATATGTAATTAAATTGGTATGGAAAATGGTTGTCTTGAATTTTGTGAAATGATGTATATTGCTATGAAATGAGAGAGTATAATTAACGATTGTCGAAACATCATTGAAAATGTACAATGTAACATATTAATGTGAACTTAAGTATTTCTCGGGTATTACCTACCCGTTAAAAAAAAATTTCACAAGTAATATTTTGTACAAAAGAATTTTTATTACAGTCTTTATGAAAATATATGTATGTATATTTTCTTCAGATGTAATATGGATTTAATGAGTTAATATTATATTAATCTAATTTGGTTTACGGTTGGAACTAGAAATGAATAATCCCTAAAACTTTAGAGATTACATAATCGCCGCGGAATATTTTTTCAACATAAATGAAATAATGAATTAATACTTCATCACTCATTATTGTTGGTAACCCTCAGTACCTGCGGTGCGTATGATGTTGATGCTCGTAATGCGGCTTGCGATGTTGAGCCTTGTGATGTTGTTGGTAATGCTGGTGCTGGTGCTGGTAGTGGTTTGATGTGAGTATAGATGATGTGAATTTGTTTTATTTTGTATTGTGAAAGAAGATGTTTAAGGTTTCTAGAATAAAAAGGGAGGTCAAGAGCTTTATAAAGGGAATGAAATGATGCAGGATGCACTTGCTAATGAAGTTTTGCTTTTCAAGATAGTAATTTTTTTTTTACTAAATAATTCACCATGCAAGATACAGAGTAAAGGTCGGATAGCCTCAATAATATTAGTAATATTATACTCGTTGAGGCATATCCTGGAAAGGAGAGAGAAAATGGTGTTACGAACGGGTTCGCCGGTAAGTATCTCATGTTCTTCACTAAGAGGGCAATGTGGTGGATGGAATGGACCACCTTCTTCTTGTCTCCAATGATTAAGTAGACTACGAACCCATCTCCAATTCATCCAAAATAAATGATGGCTAATTGGTTGATCCATTCCGGTCACACTGCTTTCGGAGCTCGAGTAAAATTCCATATCGGAATTTGAGGGACTTGAACTAGTGGAGAGTTCCATTTCGTACGGTTGAATAAAGGATTTTTCGATATGAAATGATTTTCGGCTATCGGATGGTATTCTAATTACATAGAATATCTATATATATAGAGCAAAATATTTCATAGATTACGGAGAAATTTACGGAATATGTTAGGCAAAGTTTACAGTAACAGATACCCTAAGATATGAATTAGCATATACACTAAAATATGAACTTTGTCTATACACTATATATGCAATCAATGCAGTAAGATGTGTCTAGACTAAGAATGATAAGCATGTAATATTATAAGGGTGATAAGCAGATGATTTTCGACTAGAAATGATAAGCAAAACTTTTGACATGCAGTTAAGGTCGAAGTCCAGACTCACTAATGCATCTTAATAACTATCCGTTAGAGACACTAATGCAATACATGGTTCACTAAGACCACCGCTCTGATACCAACTGAAACGATCCGTCCATATTACTATAAATGCAGTACATTCTCATTGGTCCCATAGCGAGGTATTTGACCTTTATATGATACGTTTTAGAAAATATTGCATTCGTTTCATAAAAAGCACATCATTATTATACATAATGCATGTTTTAAACAAGTGGGTAATTATTTAAGAAATAATCTCCAAAACACATCGGTTTCCAAATACTACATAGGTGACGTAACAGTCGAATATAATACATGACAAAGGTTTTATTGAATGCAACACTTTATTTAAATAAAAGTATGAGACTCCATGCACAGCTTGCTCAGATAATGCAACAACGAAAGACTTTCTTAAGAGCCTGAGAATAAACATGCGTAAAAAGTCAACACAAAGGTTGGTGAGATATATAGGTTTATCATCGATATAAATATAGACCACAAGATTTCATAGTTATAAATATATGTACACTCGCAAGTGTATAAAAGTATTCTATAAGTTATTGAGCGCTTCGGTAACCATACTTAACAATTAATGTAGCATATTCCCTTTATTATGAAATCTCCCTACACTGTGCCAAGTGTAGTAAAAACGAAGTACTATGCAACCGTTTACGATACTAGAGCGACTAGCCCGGTTGGGGTTGTCAAACTCGATAGATCTATCAATAGGATTCGCGTATACATGTTCTTACAACATGTAAATATTAGTTACCAAGCTATTAGGGAAGATATTGAAAGTGGTACAACTCAACGTAGAATATATTTTAAGTAGTTGTGTCCATGGCGTAAAACATAAAATGCATGTATTCTCATCCCAAAATATTTTTAGAGTTTAAAAAATGGGACTATATACTCACAGTAGTAAAAGTATATTAATAATAAGTTTTCAACTTATTAAAAATATGAACGTCGTCCTTGGATTCACGAACCTATAACAATAATAACGATTCAGATAATAATACGACATATGAATAAAATAAAGCAAGTTCATATAATACTTATATAATAATTTTTAACATTTTATGTTAGTAGTCCATTGTTAGTAGTCCTTTGTTAGTAGTCCAAAATAGTCCGAAAAGTCCAACAGTCCAATAATCAGTATATATATGTATATATATATATATATATATATATATATATATATATATATATATATATATATATATAATCTTAGAATTACCCCACGATGTATTGTATACGTATTGTCTTTGCATCAACCCAGAGACGTATTGTATACGTATTGTCTTAGAATTAACTAAGACGTATTGTGTACGTATTGTCTTAGGATTTGTCAAAACGTATTGTATACTTAATGTGTTAGATAGTACCAAGAATATTATTATACATATATACAATCATAGAATTAACCAAGATTATAATATTTTATTATACTACTGATAACATGTCCAAATATATATAGGATATAGGAAAAGTTAACAAGGATATGGTTAATAAAGTTTTTATATTATAAATTTCGTCCATACAACGTTAATTTTAGCAGATTTTGTTTTGCTCGCCAAATATTCATTACAACTCCGCTTAAAGTGAATCAAATTGCTATGGATTCATTAAGAAGTAAATTTTACAAAACCAATTCAAAAAGTTCATCCCAAGTATTATTTTTTATAGCTTTACCCTCTTTTTGTGTCGGTGGACAAATTTGGAAAAATCCCGGCATCCACCCAATATATGATTTTTGATAAAATACTCTCACTTTGTATAAAATCATGAAAACAATACTGGAAGTCTTATTTACATATATTAACATATTTCCAAATTCTTAGCCTCGAACTCAAAGTCTAAGATAGGTTTTTAATTCCCAACCCAAAACAGCACGTTTTTTACCGTATGGAGATTAAAGGATATATGTTAAGTTTCAAGGTATTCTTCATATGTACAAGTTATAAGTTCTTATATTAACTTAATATAACATCATAATACATATAAATAAGTGTTATTAGATTTAAGTTAGAAAGATTAGATTAGTTTTTCAAATAAGCTTGGTGTTCACCAAAACAAGTTCTAGTTTTTACAAGTTTTATAAGTATAATAAGATAGCAACTATATAAGGAATTGAACAAGGATTTTTAGAAGTATTTTACCTTGATTATGAAGAGAAAAGTTGCTGAGATTAAAGTATGATATGAGAGTATTCAAGTGTGTGTTTTTAGTTTAAGAAAGTGTGGAGTAAAAATGAGTTAAAATGGTCCTTATTTATAAGCTTATAATTTTGGCTTTTAGTGAAAATATCTAAGATAAGTTAAATTGTATTAAGTCATGCATGAAATATTAAATTGATTATGTTATAGATGACATATTACACAAATAATTGCAGATTTCTATTGGTATATATCAATAGTAAATACTTCTAGAAGCTGTGTATAATACAGGTAAAAATACGGTATGAATGCGAGTAGAATTCTTTGAGGAAATTGAACGGAAATACGAGTATAGCTATCCTTTATATGTATTGGTATATTATAAAGTGTATTCAATACTAGTAAGGATGTATTTACACTCGTAATACATTATATGTAAATACATTTTAACATAAGTTAATTACGTCGTTTAAATAGTAATATATATATTGTTTGAAAACTCTTTAAATTAGTAGTATGAAAATATATATAAAATACTTTGTTAATATACTTAATGAGATATTTAATTATCATATTTTCAAGTTAAATATATATAAATCCATATATATACACAATAATTAAACAACTAAACAATTAAATCAAGTTATGACGTTCGTGAATCGTCGCAATAAAAGGGTGACCAAAAGCTAATGTAAAACTCTTTTTGGAGGTTCAAGATTTATTAAAATTCATTGCTTATCAAGTCGGAATTATATAAAGATTAAGTTTAAATTTGGTCGGAAATTTCCGGGTCGTCACACTTTGTGACCAAGTCATCCAACCCCTATATAAGGATATCATTAGGGTTACGAAAGAGACACCTTTTTCATCAGTTTTGAGAGCATAAAACACAAAAATACACAACAACAATCATCATCAATCATCATTAATCATCATCAAGCAAAGATTCAAGCTAGGATTTAAGTGGTGTTCATCATGCAACTTCAAGAAACAACTATGATCATCATCACCAACATGCTTGGCTAGTCTTCTTAACTTTATCCTTTCCATGAACAATTAAAATATGTATGATTTCATTCAAGATTATGTGTTTTGTGATGTTTTAATACTTTTGGATTACGGTATTGTGAACCAAATCAATTGTTGATTAATTCAAGTTCTATGTTTTGTTATTGCAAGTTAAATTATTGCAATTTAAAATTGTGTTCTTGATCCAACTTAGTGTTAATTAGATTAGGGATAAAGACATATTGTCTAGGTTACATAGTTTAATCCCAAGATTGTTGGGATTTAACAAGTTTGAAACTCTTAAAACCATTTAAGAATCATTATAAAATGGAAGCGTGAAATTACCAATTTAACTTGTTATCTTTAAACCAATTAAAGCTAAATCCCATCTTGGATCAAGTTGTGAAATAATGCTTACTAATTAACAAGAAAGGAAGAGTTTTATACCTCCTTAAAACAAGTTTAAGGGCTGCTATAAGTCGTGAAAGATGATGAAGAAGATGACCAAACAAAACACCAAAACACCCTTGAGTCTTGCTTGACCTTGATCACCTTAAAACCTAAGCTTGAAACCCACTTTTCTGCCTTGAGATACTTCGAACAGCAGCCCCTAAAATCAGCAGAATGTTCGATGAAATTGATGAGTTTATAGCTTCTAATTTGAAGCCTCAAGTGTAGTATACCCCAAGCTTTAATTACCAACACCACCCTTTGTATTGGTTAGGATTTTATGCACTTAAACTAGCTAGTTACCAAGCAAAAACTCTCTTCCTCTCCTCTCCCAATTCACGACAGCAGCAGCACAAAAAGTGAGAGAAAAATAATTCAACAACTTGTCCAAAAGAGGGAGTCAATGCTTGGTTATTAGAGGAAGGCATGCACTTGAGAAATGTGACATTAAAAGTCACAAAAGACTAGCATGGGGTGTCTCCTAGGAGACCCCAAAACCGTCCCATATATGTATGGTGTATCAAGATTCATATTTTATAAAACCTTGTAATATTAAGTCTTGTAAAGATATAAAACTTGATACATATATATATATATATATATATATATATATATATATATATATATATATATATATATATATATATATATATATATATATATATATATATATATATATATATATATATATATATATATATATATATGACACCATGCATATAAGTTACTTACATCTTATAAACCTATTTATAAGATATAACATAACATAATTATTTAAACCTATAAATAATTCAAGTTAAATTATCCAAATAATTTATCTCAAGTGATAATACTTTAGAAACCCGATTTTCTAAAGTTCAAGTGTCGCGTACTTATTTAACGATCCAACCGTTAAGATTAAATACTTGTAAAGTGTTGGTAAGCTTGTTATTTCGGTATGACCCGACTTGGATCATGACACATTAGCCACATTAATTTAATATGTCTCTCGGGCATACGAAATACCTTCAATCTCCCACTTGCACGAGAAACGTAAGGAATTAATGCAGATGACGGATACCACCTAACGACCGTCCATCACCCCCAATGTGTTATGACTTGGTGCCATTCAATAACATCATCCCTTTCGAGTTCCCATCTCGAATATGATTAGGTGAATCTTTCAATATATCCTTTTGTCTTAGATGTCATGTTAAATCCAAGAGACATAGAGTGATCACTCTCTTATAGATTTAACTTTATCAGGCCTTAGACATCTGACTCTCAATGAATAAGAGGGACAAATTCCATCTTGGCTACATACGTCCTAGACACTACACATTGTACCATACCTGAAGCCTCCCTTATGAGCTACCTTTTCAGAATAGTGAAAGAAAGAATCAAGGCATGATATTCGGTGAATATCTGAACCCAATATGTATCTCAGGTCAGAGGATACAATGATATTCTCCTTTACTCAAGATTACATGTGATCAACCACAAAGGCTCCATACAGTAAATCTTGAGAGCGGGTCTTCCAATATTTGTGTCCCACAAATATCTATGAACCTTGGTTGCAACCTTGCCCCACATTCATCATTTAAATGTTAACCAATCCAAGTTCATAATAGTCTAGACCTCACACTTGTTCCCACAAATGTGATCAACTACGAAATTTAGAATAATTATTTATTCATGGATAAAATATGTAAAATTGGAACATGACTCTAAATAAATTAATACCATAATTATATTAATGAGTTTGAATAATTTCGTTCCATTACAATACTTAAAACAGATCATGACCAATCACTAGAATACCGAAGCCCTAATGCACAAACATGTCATGTATGTTTTGCTCCATGTAAGAGGTTCGTGAGAGGATCCGCTATGTTAAGATCTGTGTGAACTTTGTGAATACATATCTTTCCCTTTTCAACTTCATCCCTTATGTAGTTGAATCTCCGCTCAATGTGACGGGTCTTTTGGTGAGCACGAGGTTCTTTGATTTGAGCAATCGCACCCTCGTTGTCACAAAAGATTTCAAGAGGGTCCTGAATGGATGGGACCACTCCTAAGTCGTCTATGAATTTCTTCATCCATGCAGCTTCCTGAGCTGCCAATGAGGCGGCAATGTACTCCGACTCTGTAGTGGATAATGCAACAACATCCTGTTTTGAACTCTTCCAAGAGACCGCACCACCATTTAATGTGAAGACATAACCGGATTGTGATCGAGAATCATCTCGATCAGTTTGGAAACTCGCATCCACGTAACCTTTTACAGCGAGTTCCTCCTCACCAGACCCATATATTAAAACATATCCTTAGTCCTCCTAAGGTATTTCAATATACTTTTAACAGCAATCCAATGACTGTTTCCTGGGTTATTCTGGTATCTACTTGTCAGGCTAAGAGCGCATGACACATCCGGTCTAGTGCATATCATTGCATACATGATTGACCCAATGGCAGACGCATATGGGACTTTCTTCATTCTCTCCTGTTCATCTTTCGTGGTGGGGCACTGAGATGAACTGAGAAGTGTTCCCTTTTGAATAGGTACCAAACCTTTCTTAGAGTTCTCCATCTTGAACCTTTTCAAGATCTTTTCAATGTATGCACTTTGATTCAAACCTATCAGCTTCTTGGATCTATCCCTGTAGATCCCTATCCCCAATATATATTGTGCTTCTCCAAGATCCTTAATGGAGAAGCAACTTTTAAGCCAAGTTTTGACTCCTTGCATTGTGGTAATATCATTCCCAAATAACAATATATCATCCACGTATAGTACAAGGAACATAATGGTGCTCCCACTAGCCTTCTTGTATACACAAGCTTCATCACCATTTTTAATGAAGCCAAATATCTTGGCCTCCTCATTAAAACGATGATTCCACATTCTAGATGCTTGTTTCAATCCGTAGATTGACTTCTTTAACTTGCATACCTTCTTAGGATATTTCGGATCAACAAAACCTTCAGGCTGTACCATATAGACATCTTCCTCGAGATATCCATTTAGGAAAGCGGTTTTGACATCCATTTGCCATATTTCGTAGTCATAGTGAGCAGCAATGGTAAATAATATCCTAATAGACTTTAGCATTGCCACAGGCGAGAAAGTTTCATCATAGTCAACCCCTTGAGTTTGAGTGAAACCTTTTGCTACAAGTCTAGCTTTGTATGTATCCAAGTTTCCATGTATGTCGGTTTTCTTCTTGAAAAGCCATTTGCAATCAACTAGCTTAGAGCTAGGAGGTTGCACAACAAGTTCCCAAACTTGGTTTTCATACATGGATTGCATCTCGGCGTTCATGGCTTCCTGCCATTTGTCTTTATCAATCCTTGTTAAAGCATCTTCGTAGTTTGTGGGTTCATCCAAATCAATCGTATAGCAACCATCCACGAGAAAACCATATCTCTCAGGAGGATTACTAATCCTACTAGATCTTCGAACGTCTTGTATACTTTGATCAACCACTTGATCATTCTTAACATTTTCATGTTGAGTGCTAGTGTCAACCAATTGTGTATCATCTATTTGATCTTGAACCTCTTCAAAATCTATCTTCCTTTCACTATTTCCTTCCATTAGGAACTTAGCTTCAAGGAATTCCGCCTTTCGAGCAACAAATACATTTTGCTCAGTCGGATCATAGAAATAGTATCCCATATCATCCTTGGGATATCCTATGAAGATACACTTTGTGGATCGAGCATGCAACTTATTAGCATCATAGCGCTTAGGATAAGCTTCACATCCCCATACTTTCAAGTATGATAGAGAAGGAGGTTTTCCGAACCACATCTCGTGAGGAGTTCGTTCCACTTTCTTGGTTGGGGCCATATTTAAAATACGAGCCGCGGAGCATAGACAATAACCCCAAAACGATAGAGGTAACGAGCTTCTTGCCATCATAGATCGAACCATATCCATTAGGGTTCGGTTCCTCCATTCGGAAACTCCATTAAGTTGGGGTGTTCCTGGTGGAGTAAGTTGTGAGATAATGAAAGGATCCGAAACTAATCATCCGGACAGTGTCCATATTGATTACAAACGAATTACAACAGTTGATAACATCGCGAGGTACTAGACCTCTATATGATACATTTTACAAACGTTGCATTTATTCTAAAAAGGCAATCTAACTTTACATCAAACATTATTAAACTCGTCTAACATTTCTCGATATCCGAATGACTTATTCTGTCATTTACTTAATAAATGTCTTTAATGATCTTCAATGATTCGAATGCAACGTTCTTGTAACATGACTTAAATGGTCCCAACTAGTATTCTTTATATGAGCTAATGCACAGCGGAAGTCTTAATTCGTACCTGAGAATAAACATGCTTTAAAGTGTCAACCAAAAGGTTGGTGAGTTCATAGGTTTATCGTAACAACAGTTATCAGAAATTTCAATAGACCACAAGATTTCATAGTTATAAATATCTGTACACTCGCAAGTGTATAAAAGCATTCTAAGTGGTTGAGCACTTGGTAACCATACTTAACATTTAATCACGTCGCATATTCCCTTTAATATGAAATCTTACTACATTGTACCAAATGTAGTCACGAAACGAAGTACTGTGCAACCGTTGAATACTGGTCGTCCAGTCCGGTTGGGGTTGTCAGGCCCGATAGATCTATCAACAGGATTCGCGTTTACAATACCGCTGTAAATATTAGTTACCAAGCTACAGGGAAGTATGCCAGTGGTACAACTCAACGTAGAATGTATTTTAAGTACTTGTGTCTATTTCGTAAACATTTATAAAAGCATCGCATGTATTCTCAGTCCCAAAAATATATATTGCAAAAGCAATTAAAAAGGGAGCAAATGAAACTCACCAATCGTATTTTGTAGTAAAAATACATATAACACCGTTGGTAACTTATATGATTGGCATTTGATTCACGAACCTAATTAATTATATAATTATATATCGATTAATATCTAAATAACAATTTAAGTCAATTTATAGTGTACCAACCCTAATGCTCGAGACTAATATGTAAAAGTTAACAGAAATTTGTTTGACTCAAAAAGATTTCCAAAAAATACAGTTATATATCACTGTTTTATATTCTCAAATATTTTGACAATACTTATTAAAGTAAATAATAATGTAATTCTTTTATGATATCTTAAAATTATACTAACTTTTGATATAAAGATACTTTTCACTTTTAGATAATATTTTTAAATAATAATTTTAATATTAATAATATTGATAATTGAAATTTTTATAGTTTTAACATAATTAATATTTTTAATTACAACAAAAATAATAAGTTTATAGTTTTGATAAAAATATTAGTTTCTTTGAAATATTAATAACAACAAACATAATAATCGTAAAAATAATATTTTTAGTAAAATGATATTTAGTAGTTTTAATAATAACAACTAAAATAAAAATTTTATAGTTGTTAATAAAATTATTAGTTTTCCCATAAAATTATAATATCAATAATAATAGAAATTTATAACAACAACGTAATGTTAAAATATTCATTTTTGGTATTTTGTACAAAGTTCAATTGATTATAACTTCAAATTCATCCGCCGAATCCATTCGACATCTAAATGAAAAGTTTATAGTTTTTCGCCACCTTTCCAAAAACATATTATTCATATACCTTATCTTAACCGCAGAGGTAACTAATTCAGATTCTATCCTAAAATATAATTTGTTAAAAATAAATAAAATAACAGGTACGATCCTAATTTCTCGAGCACTAGTCAGGGATACACTAAAAGTAAATAAAAGTTAAGTTTAGAGTGCTCACGTATCAATATTGAGATTCAATATTGCAGGATAATATTTAGACGCAACGGAGATGACAAACACTAGTTTGTCTCATAAGCAAAACCCCCGATCCATACCCATAACCTCCATAGCTATAACCCATAATCTAGCTCAATCACTCCCACTCATGAAACCATTTTTGGAAACATTTGGGCAGAACCTTGTCGTAGTATTTTATGTATAAGCTGATAATATCACTCCTAATACTACTAATAATACTTGTTTATGCTACTAATAATAATACTTGAATTAATAATATTAGTAGATAAGTAAATAAATAAAATAAATAAATAAATCTTACGGAGTAATATAGAGAGAAAGAGAAGTTTAGAAAAAAAAAAAATAAGTGTAAATGACCAAATCCAGCGAATTTATGGTGTCCACTTTTTTTATGTCGGCAAACATTACACGATTCGTGTAGATGGGTACACGATTCGTGTAAGGTATAGTCACGAAAGTTGTAGATTTTTGAGTTACGGTCGTTTGGACACCAAGATCACCCTTTTTCGAGTCCGAATGAATTAGTTATGATTTTTCTCGTGCAAGTGCGCAGGTTTAGTGATTTACAATGTTTTAACTTACAATCATGTGATGAAATGTTGTAGTCTTTTGGTGTCATTAAAAATCTTTATATTATCTTTATTTTTATTTTTATATTATTGAAAATCCATAAAAATATTTTATAATCAAATTATATTATATCAAAAAAAAAAAAAAAAAAAAAATGTGTTCGTTGTTTAACTAAGTGTTTTTAAATACAAAACGTTTTATATTTAGTTAAAGACTATATTTAATCATTTTGTAAAATACATAAATATATATTTAATAAACACGTTTTAATTAAATATTTATTTTTATAAAAATCACGGACCGTTACATTTATCGTTTAACAAAAGGTTTCTAGAAAAGTTATGACTTTTAAAATAACGTTAAAACGTTTAATCTTATTAAAATGATTCTTAAATAATTTGACAAAAATGGTTTCAGATATTTATTAAACATATTATCTTTTACTCTTGCCAATATAATAATCTTATTTCAAAACCTATTACATATCTAATACTTTTGTTATCGTTAACTATAAATAATCATATAACACATATACACATAATCATTCGTGAATCGTCAGGCTTGGTCAAAAGGGTAACTAATCTTCCAGATTTAAATTTCAGACTTTCTAGACTCAACATCAAGGTTTTTGCTTATCGTGTCGGAAACATATAGAGTTTAAGGTTTAAATTTGGTCGGAAATTTCCGGGTCGTTACAGTACCCACCCGTTAAAGAAATTTCGTCCCCAAAATTTGTTAGAGGTCATCATGGATAACAATAGGAATGCTTTCATGGCGAATATGAGGTGATAACGGAGTTTTATCATTATTGATAGATATAGATAAAACATTTCGATTATGTGAAGCGTACTAGCGAAGCTATCACAAAAGAGAGTGAAATGAGTAAATATAGAATTGTTGTAACCGATGACGTGATTATGATCGATTTCCGGAATTTAAGGGTTTTGAGGAAAATCTTATGTAATAAGATTTAGTTTTGCGGCGATCAGGATCTTCTTTGATTTAACGCATCAATCTGTTTTGATTTCTTTGTCGAATATTTCACTATAAATTTACCTCCTTCCCTTCTTACTTCTCACACCTTCTATTCTTTCTCTTTAGTTCCTACTTTAAGGCATTCACTCAAATATTCCATCCCATTCTAATCCTTGTTATATTTCTAACTTTCATATCTTTCATTCTTCTTTTTCATCTATCACCAGAAGAATCTATTCTCTTTTATCCCTTCCTTGGAATTATAATGTTTCTAATTCTCCCGTGTCTTTACGTTGCAATACGTATTGATATACACGGTTTGTAGTTTCTGAGTGGTTGTTGGGTTTTATATCTTCCCTTATATTTTGATATCCCTACTTCTGTTTTCCATAATTATTGTCATTCACAGTTAATGCTTCCTCCTATTTGTTGCGATCTATACCCTAATTTCTATTTCGAAGCTTCATTCTTTGGTTCCCTCTTCTTGTGTTTAAGCGTCTCTTGTAATGGTCCGAAATTCGTAGGTATGAGATTCGAAATGAACATAGTTATTGTTCTTAAAAAGAAATGGTAATGGCACGATTTTGATTGGTCAAATTAACAGAATATTTCAAAAAATTAGAACTATCAGGGTGATACGTTCTAATATGTTTGGAGATTGGATAGAATGTAAAAGCAATGTAGCATGGCATATGATGATGGTATTGTGAATCATCACCTTCCATTAGAAACTTAACATGACTTACTGTAATATAATGAAGTTGATCAAGTTTCATTATATTATACTAATTCATGCATCAGTTCCCAACACTACTTCAAACATTCATATTTTAATTTCAAAGGTTTCAGAATTTAGATACTAATGCAGTTTCTTTTATAACGCAGATATTACGGAGGAATAAATATTCTTAGATAAGAATACTTATGAAAATATCTTCAGAAATATTGCGGATATTTATAATGAAAGATATGATAATATCTTGGAATTTCTAATGTCGAGGGATGATGATGAAGATTGACCCATAAGGGTTTAGATTCAGAAGCAAGGTGTTTGCTACAGAATCGTCATGATTCTTTATGTACAAGTTTAGTCCTTAAAATTTGTTCAGAATCTCCTTCACGGTTTGCTCAATCCGGTTTTCAGTACCAAATTTTCTATCGAGCGTTCCTAATACTTCCTCCTTTTATCATCAACTTTTGGTCATTAAGACCGTATACAACATGCTACTTCGTCAGCATTTCAAGAACTACTTCATAGTTTAAGACATTCTTCAGAAACTTCACATTCGGAGTATAAAATTCTTAGGGATAGACACTATAGGTATAACTGGAGAAATTCTGCGAGATTTTCAAAATACTGATTGCGGATTCCGCCAATGGAATGCCGAATTGCTGGTACATGATTTCGTAAAAGGTTCTCTAGTAACGGCGGCGAAATGACAACGTATAAATATCGAGGTTATAATAGGAGCAGTTTCACTAAGAAGCCGAAGTGAAGCTGTGACAAAATTAGCTTCTTGAAAAGGAATTGTAGGGTTGTTTTTGCTAATAAACAGCAAAGGATTCAACACGGTATGTGTTAAACTATGAATTTGGATTCGAGAGTTTGCAGGTGCGTAAACCTTTTCTTCTGTAGACGAGGTACGGCAGGTTCGACTTCTCATTCGAGGTGTTTTCAAGTATCATGAAAAGTTGTGAATGCGATTTGTAATTTGTCACGATACGAATGAGGTTTATGATAGAATCAAGTGGCAAACTTGAAGAATTGTTTAGTTGCATATGTTATAGTCAATATTTTAATTAATTTTACTTGTCCATAGTTAGCAGTCTGTTAGTTCGATTGTCCAATAGTACAATAGTTAAATAATATATATATATATATATATATATATATATATGTATATAATATTTGAATTAAATAATACATATCGTGACCCGTGTACCGGTCTCGGTGTCGATCACAACTCAAAGTATATATATATTTTGGAATCAACTCCGACCCTGTATAGCCATCTCTCACCTTCACATATAGAGTGTCTACGGTTGTTCCGAAATATATATATAGATGGGTCAATATGATATGTCGAACCTTGTATACGTGTCCCGTTTATTTAAAGTGCGTAAAATAAATAAATATATCATGACCCATGTACCGTGTTGTCTCAGAATTAATCCGACGTATTGCGTACATGTGTCCCAACTTAAAAATGCATAAAAGTAAATAACAGAAATTAAATGACGATAAATAAAATTGCGAGAAAGTAAATTGCGATAAATTAAATGTTAATCAGTTAACTGGGAACAGTTAGCCGGAACAGTTAGCGTGGAATCCTTAATAGATTTTCAATTAGTTTATCCGTTTGTTTCTAACAAATTTTATTATATCCAATGTTTTCTTCGTTATGCCACTTGTTGGATTCTGATAGGTAAAAATCCAAATATGAAATTTGAATGAAAATGGTTATTCTGAGGTAAGCGGATACGAATATCGGTGATTGTAAGTAGGATATTATATAATCGTTGAATCAGATTCAAAGAATGTACAGTGTAACTTATTAATGTGAATTCTAAATATTCCTCGGGTACTACCCACCCGTTAAAATATTTTCATCATTAACAGTTTGTACGAGAGAATTTTTAATTACATTCTTTATGAAAATATACTTGCATATATATTTTCATCGGATGTAATCATGGATTTAATGAGTCAATAAGATATTAAACTCATTTGATTTATCATTAGTACTGGATTACATGATCTCTAAAACATTAGAGATTACGTGATTGCCATGTCGAACGAAGATATATGAGGTAAAACATAAAGCGAAAGTAATCGATTTAGAATAATATGTCAAACAAAAATTTAGTAGATAGAATGATACGTAGAACGGTGACTATACTCAAGGTATAGTTTATGACGTTGAGGTTTACGACGCGGTTGTGGCTGCTGCTGGTGTTTGTAACCGTCGCACCATATTTTCCATAGCCGTCACACGATCGCGAAGTTTATTAACTTATGCTTGTACACCGGGATGATTGGCGATTGAAGCGAGCGGATGTATAATATTCAGAATATGAAATGATATGTAATTATGATGAGATATCTGTAAAAAGGGGAAAAGAAATGATTTCTCGAACAGGTTCGTCGGTAAGTGTTTCAGGTTTATCGCCAAAAGGATAATTTAGTGGATGGAAAGGTTCCTCGATGTGAAATGATTTTCGGATGTCGTATGATATTCTAACTATATAGAATATCTATATATATTACCAAAAATTTCATAGACTTCAAAGGAATTTACGGCATATGTCCGGCAAATCTAGGATGCGCTAAGATATGAATTTTTGTCTATACACTATCGATGCACTAAATGCAGTAAGACGTGTCTAGACTAAAGAATGATAGGCAGGCAATTCCCTAAGGATGATAAGCAGATGGTTTCCGACTAGAAATGATAAGCAAAACTTTTTAACAGGCAGACACGGTCAAAGTCCAGAATCACTAATGTATCCTAACAACTACCAGTTAGACACACTAATGGGTAACCTGGTTCGCTAAGACCAACGCTCTGATACCAACTGAAAGGATCCGAAACTAATCATCCGGACAGTGTCCATATTGATTACAAACGAATTACAACAGTTGATAACATCGCGAGGTACTAGACCTCTATATGATACATTTTACAAACGTTGCATTTATTCTAAAAAGGCAATCTAACTTTACATCAAACATTATTAAACTCGTCTAACATTTCTCGATATCCGAATGACTTATTCTGTCATTTACTTAATAAATGTCTTTAATGATCTTCAATGATTCGAATGCAACGTTCTTGTAACATGACTTAAATGGTCCCAACTAGTATTCTTTATATGAGCTAATGCACAGCGGAAGTCTTAATTCGTACCTGAGAATAAACATGCTTTAAAGTGTCAACCAAAAGGTTGGTGAGTTCATAGGTTTATCGTAACAACAGTTATCAGAAATTTCAATAGACAACAAGATTTCATAGTTATAAATATCTGTACACTCGCAAGTGTATAAAAGCATTCTAAGTGGTTGAGCACTTGGTAACCATACTTAACATTTAATCACGTCGCATATTCCCTTTAATATGAAATCTTACTACATTGTACCAAGTGTAGTCACGAAACGAAGTACTGTGCAACCGTTGAATACTGGTCGTCCAGTCCGGTTGGGGTTGTCAGGCCCGATAGATCTATCAACAGGATTCGCGTTTACAATACCGCTGTAAATATTAGTTACCAAGCTACAGGGAAGTATGCCAGTGGTACAACTCAACGTAGAATGTATTTTAAGTACTTGTGTCTATTTCGTAAACATTTATAAAAGCATCGCATGTATTCTCAGTCCCAAAAATATATATTGCAAAAGCAATTAAAAAGGGAGCAAATGAAACTCACCAATCGTATTTTGTAGTAAAAATACATATAACACCGTTGGTAACTTATATGATTGGCATTTGATTCACGAACCTAATTAATTATATAATTATATATCGATTAATATCTAAATAACAATTTAAGTCAATTTATAGTGTACCAACCCTAATGCTCGAGACTAATATGTAAAAGTTAACAGAAATTTGTTTGACTCAAAAAGATTTCCAAAAAATACAGTTATATATCACTGTTTTATATTCTCAAATATTTTGACAATACTTATTAAAGTAAATAATAATGTAATTCTTTTATGATATCTTAAAATTATACTAACTTTTGATATAAAGATACTTTTCACTTTTAGATAATATTTTTAAATAATAATTTTAATATTAATAATATTGATAATTGAAATTTTTATAGTTTTAACATAATTAATATTTTTAATTACAACAAAAATAATAAGTTTATAGTTTTGATAAAAATATTAGTTTCTTTGAAATATTAATAACAACAAACATAATAATCGTAAAAATAATATTTTTAGTAAAATGATATTTAGTAGTTTTAATAATAACAACTAAAATAAAAATTTTATAGTTGTTAATAAAATTATTAGTTTTCCCATAAAATTATAATATCAATAATAATAGAAATTTATAACAACAACGTAATGTTAAAATATTCATTTTTGGTAATTTGTACAAAGTTCAATTGATTATAACTTCAAATTCATCCGCCGAATCCATTCGACATCTAAATGAAAAGTTTATAGTTTTTCGCCACCTTTCCAAAAACATATTATTCATATACCTTATCTTAACCGCAGAGGTAACTAATTCAGATTCTATCCTAAAATATAATTTGTTAAAAATAAATAAAATAACAGGTACGATCCTAATTTCTCGAGCACTAGTCAGGGATACACTAAAAGTAAATAAAAGTTAAGTTTAGAGTGCTCACGTATCAATATTGAGATTCAATATTGCAGGATAATATTTAGACGCAACGGAGATGACAAACACTAGTTTGTCTCATAAGCAAAACCCCCGATCCATACCCATAACCTCCATAGCTATAACCCATAATCTAGCTCAATCACTCCCACTCATGAAACCATTTTTGGAAACATTTGGGCAGAACCTTGTCGTAGTATTTTATGTATAAGCTGATAATATCACTCCTAATACTACTAATAATACTTGTTTATGCTACTAATAATAATACTTGAATTAATAATATTAGTAGATAAGTAAATAAATAAAATAAATAAATAAATCTTACGGAGTAATATAGAGAGAAAGAGAAGTTTAGAAAAAAAAAAAATAAGTGTAAATGACCAAATCCAGCGAATTTATGGTGTCCACTTTTTTTATGTCGGCAAACATTACACGATTCGTGTAGATGGGTACACGATTCGTGTAAGGTATAGTCACGAAAGTTGTAGATTTTTGAGTTACGGTCGTTTGGACACCAAGATCACCCTTTTTCGAGTCCGAATGAATTAGTTATGATTTTTCTCGTGCAAGTGCGCAGGTTTAGTGATTTACAATGTTTTAACTTACAATCATGTGATGAAATGTTGTAGTCTTTTGGTGTCATTAAAAATCTTTATATTATCTTTATTTTTATTTTTATATTATTGAAAATCCATAAAAATATTTTATAATCAAATTATATTATATCAAAAAAAAAAAAAAAAAAATGTGTTCGTTGTTTAACTAAGTGTTTTTAAATACAAAACGTTTTATATTTAGTTAAAGACTATATTTAATCATTTTGTAAAATACATAAATATATATTTAATAAACACGTTTTAATTAAATATTTATTTTTATAAAAATCACGGACCGTTACATTTATCGTTTAACAAAAGGTTTCTAGAAAAGTTATGACTTTTAAAATAACGTTAAAACGTTTAATCTTATTAAAATGATTCTTAAATAATTTGACAAAAATGGTTTCAGATATTTATTAAACATATTATCTTTTACTCTTGCCAATATAATAATCTTATTTCAAAACCTATTACATATCTAATACTTTTGTTATCGTTAACTATAAATAATCATATAACACATATACACATAATCATTCGTGAATCGTCAGGCTTGGTCAAAAGGGTAACTAATCTTCCAGATTTAAATTTCAGACTTTCTAGACTCAACATCAAGGTTTTTGCTTATCGTGTCGGAAACATATAGAGTTTAAGGTTTAAATTTGGTCGGAAATTTCCGGGTCGTTACAGATAATCCCACAACTCCTAAGATGATCTTGGAAAGCATCGCTTAGGTATTCACCTCCTCTATCGGTACGCAGTACCTTGATTGTTTTGTTGAGTTGATTTTGTACTTCGTTTTGATATTCTTTGAATGCTTCAAAAGTTTCATCCTTATGCCTTAACAAGTAGACATATCCGAAACGACTGAAGTCATCAATGAAAGTAACGAAGTATCTTTCACCATTCCTAGCTATGGGCTTAAAGAGTCCACATACATCCGAATGTATTAATCCCAATAATCCTTAGCTCTTTCGTAGGTCCCTTTGAAAGGTGCTTTAGTCATTTTGCCTTGTAAACAAGATTCACATACATCAAACGAGTCTAGTTCATTTGATTTCAAAAGGCCATTCTTTTGGAGTGTATGCATTCGATTCTTGTTTATGTGACCAAGGCGACAATGCCATAAGTAGGAATCACTCAAATCCCTTTTGAGTTTCTTGGTGCTAGTATGGTATATTGAGCTACTAGATGATGTGTCATCATGAACCAATTCATAAATTCCATTTGAAGGCAAAGCCTTAAAATAAAATACATTATCTAAATAAACGTGGATATCATCATTAACAAAATTAAGAAAAAAACCACATTGTTTTAAACGGGAAACTGAAATAATGTTTCGACATAAATCCGGTGCATACAAAACATTGTTCAAAATAAGTTCCAAACCACTTGGAAGTTTTAATACAAAGTCTCCTTGAGCCTTCACTTGCACTTTGGCTCCATTACCCATAAAGAGACTCGATGTTCCCGTTTGCTTGCTACTTCTTTTGAACCCCTGCAAAGAATTGCAAATGTGAGTTCCACATCCAGTGTCTAATACCCATGTATTAGAAGAAGTAATACTAAGCTCTATATATACCATATATATGTTACCTGAGGATTGCCCCGCATCCCTCTTTTCCTTCAACTCCTTAAGGTAGACCGGGCAATTGCGTTTCCAGTGACCCATTTCACCGCAACCGAAGCACGGGTCTTCCTTGGGGTTTGCTTGTCCGGCAACCTTTTGCTACTTGTTCTTGTTTTTGGTTGGGGTAACCATCCTCCCCTTTCCCTTGCCTTGATGGGCGGGTCCTTTCCTCTTAGCCGCCTTTGGCTTAGAGGTGTTGTTACCTTTGGACCCACCATCATTGATCATTAGCACAGGTGAAGCCCTCTTACCCATGCTAGTTTCGGCCGTCCTTAACATGCCATGAAGTTCACCAATGGTCTTATCCATCCCATTCATATTGTAATTAATTACAAATTGGTCAAACCTCTTTGACAAGGAGTTTAGGATAAGATCGGTGGCTAGCTCATTGGATATATTGAGATTAAGACGGTTAGCGCGATCAATAAGGCTTTTCATTTTGAGGACATAAGATGAGACGGATTGGGTGTCATCCATACGACATGCATGTAGCGCTCGAACCGTTTCGAAGCGCTCGACACGAGCTTGTTGAAGGAACATCTCCTTCAATTGCGTAATCATGTCATATGCACTATGATGCTCGAAATCCTTTTGGAGTTCGGGTATCATAGTCCCAAGCATTAGGCAAGTGACTTGCACCGAATCGGCGCAATATTTATCATAATAAGCCATGCCCTCTACATCTTCCTCGTCCAGTTGGTCGGGAATAGGGTCCTCCAACACATACGCTTTATCCTCAAGTTTGAGGACAATTCTAAGATTACGGAACCAATCCATAAAGTTCGTAAGGTTGAGTTTGTCTTTCTCGAGGAGAGACCTTAACGATAGGTTGTTTAGGTTAAGTGGTGCATTTTGCATGTTGTTGTTATTGGCGGCCATCTACAAAATTAACAAAGTTCATTTAAGTATCGATTTTAAATTTAATAAACAATACCCTTTTGTATTAATTGTCTCATTAAATATTAGAATCCAATGGTAAATCAAATTTCGTTTAGGTGACCTTTATCCCGTTATTTGATTTAGCTAGGTAGTCATTTATATGACAATTGCAATCCTTTTGCAACTTCTAAATTATGGGATCATGCAATCCTTTTGCATGGCATATTTATCCCATCAACGCCTATTTGTTCCTCATGCTTCGGTGACCCTAAGTTCATGATTCCCAAATCAAGTCGTCCTACTTGTGTAAACTTGTAAAATTAACATACAAGTGGTTAGGTGACCTTTATCCCACAAGCATGCGAATTTTACCATAATCATATTAGTTTGTTCATGACGTTTAGGTAACCTTTATCCCATCATGAGTTCTCTAATATGTCTAAGTGTCACATAAAAGGATGTCGTTTAACTTGTTTACCTTGTTAGTTAAAGGGATTTTAAGTTTTCATTATTTCTATTTTGAGAAAACTTTTATGCCATACACCAACATGCATTTAGTGTATGGTTCATTTGAAATCCATTTTCAAATCTTGTAATTTTAGCCAATTACTTGATATAAACCATTTTATATATATGATTCTTATCACATTCTTAATAACCGATTATTAATGTCCTTTTAGTCATTTTTAATTTAACCATTTAAATTGACGTCTTGTATGTCGTTAGTAATGTTTTAATTTAACCAATTAAATTTCCATTTTCAAGTTGTTGACTTGTGTGATTAACTTGTAGTATACAAACACAATAAACATACAAACAACCACACATGCAAAACAAGTTTGTTCACAATCTAGCCATTTTGGTGGACATTTGTTTAGCCGAAAACAAATGTCACCGGGTTAAGGGGTAATAATACAAAGTAGGAGATTTCAAATCTCCCACTTAACCTTGCATCCATATGTTCCTTGTGTTCTTCAAGTCTTCATCATCTTGTATCTTCATTTTATAAAATATGTATCCTAATACATTTTTATCTAGAAAATGAAAATACAACCTATTCTATTTTACATACCAAATGTAAAACAAATTACATAGCCAAAATAAATATTACATCCAATTGAATGATTTAATATTACATACCAAATGAATATTACAAATTAACCAAACATACAACCATAACATGCATACAACATAAGGTCAAGGCTATGATTGTGAACATGAACATGCAACCAAATATGACCAAATGAAAGAGCCCAAAACCCACTTTTGGAACCCAAACAATTCGGCCTAACACATAAACCCACCCAAACCCATTGATTTTTGCAATCTACATTCATGCATGTTCATAGATTGCAAATATAGTGGGTTTAAAACAACATTACGAAGCATATTTCAACAACCTCGGCTCTTGATACCATTGTTGGGATTTAACAAGTTTGAAACTCTTAAAACCATTTAAGAATCATTATAAAACGGAAGCGTGAAATTACCAATTTAAGTTGTTATCTTTAAACCAATTAAAGCTAAATCCCATCTTGGATCAAGTTGTGAAATAATGCTTACTAATTAACAAGAAAGGAAGAGTTTTATACCTCCTTAAAACAAGTTTAAGGGCTGCTATAAGTCGTGAAAGATGATGAAGAAGATGACCAAACAAAACACCAAAACACCCTTGAGTCTTGCTTGACCTTGATCACCTTAAAACCTAAGCTTGAAACCCACTTTTCTGCCTTGAGATACTTCGAACAGCAGCCCCTAAAATCAGCAGAATGTTTGATGAAATTGATGAGTTTATAGCTTCTAACTTGAAGCCTCAAGTGTAGTGTACCCCAAGCTTTAATTACCAACACCACCCTTTGTATTGGTTAGGATTTTATGCACTTAAACTAGCTAGTTACCAAACAAAAACTCTCTTCCTCTCCTCTCCCAATTCACGGCAGCAGCAGCACAAAAAGTGAGAGAAAAATGATTCAACAACTTGTCCAAAAGAGGGAGTCAATGCTTGGTTATTAGAGGAAGGCATGCACTTGAGAAATGTGACATTAAAAGTCACAAAAGACTAGCATGGGGTGTCTCCTAGGAGACCCCAAAACCGTCCCATATATGTATGGTGTATCAAGATTCATATTTTATAAAACCTTGTAATATTAAGTCTTGTAAAGATATAAAACTTGATACATATATATATATATGTCTTGTAAAGATATAAAACTTGATACATATATATATATACATATATGACACCATGCATATAAGTTACTTACATCTTATAAACCTATTTATAAGATATAACATAACATAATTATTTAAACCTATAAATAATTCAAGTTAAATTATCCAAATAATTTATCTCAAGTGATAATACTTTAGAAACCCGATTTTCTAAAGTTCAAGTGTCGCGTACTTATTTAACGATCCAACCGTTAAGATTAAATACTTGTAAAGTGTTGGTAAGCTTGTTATTTGGGTATGACCCGACTTGGATCATGACACATTAGCCACATTAATTTAATATGTCTCTCGGGCATACGAAATACCTTCAAAGATAACCGAAGTAATGAACTTAAGAAGTCTTGTCTATGAGATTTGATCAACATTTGGTAAACATAATACTTGTCTAAATGAATACATGTTAGATTGGATTGTGAAAGGATAAAGGCTTCACTCTCATTGTTTACATCTCAATACTCTCAATTGCACTTTAGTTTAAGTTTTAAGTTTTAATATTAGTTGATAAATCTTAGTAGTTTTTAGTTAAACAACCAAACCAACCTTGAAATTGCTTGCTAGTTAACCATAACTTCCCGTGGAACGAATCTTGCTTACCCTATCTAAAGTAGAGTAATTAGGCTATCTTTGACCGGCCCTTCGACACCGATCATATATTGAACTATAGTATTATAGTAAACTATAACATCCAGTAGATAAGGTTATCATTTAGATGTGATATATTGTGTGTTTTGTTTATAATTAAATATTCAGTTCTACCGTCACACTTTAAATTGGAAAATTTTCTTCTTTTTAGGATGTAATACTTCAAGTATAGCAGGAACATACAAATTTATTTTCACAGATCAACGTGGCTAGGTTCATTTTCAGGTTCGTATTAAAAAATCATTTTTCTCTGTTTTTTAGAACTTTACGAAATTCCCTATTGTACTCAGTGCTCATGGAGTCATGGGAAATTGGCATTTATAAAATGGTACCTGATAATTAAAATGCAATGTTTTGAGTTTAATAGGAAACATAGTGTAACGATAATCATCACTGATTACTTATCATTCTACACTTTATATATGTTCTTGAAGCATAAGTGAAATGACCCGTCCTAATCCTCCTGGACGAAGTCATCAACATTTGGTCCCATTGCGATGATCGACTCCAAGTAATGTCCTTAAAATGAGCAAATGCACAGCGGAAGACTTAATTCGTACCTGAGAATAAACATGCTTAAAAGTGTCAACCAAAAGGTTGGTGAGTTCATAGGTTTATCATGATAATCATTTCAATAGATTAATAGACCACAAGATTTTCGTTATCATAAACATAATACACTCGCAAGTGTATAAAAGTATTCTAAGTGGTTGAGCACTTGGTAACCATACTTAACATTTAATCAACGTCGCATATTCCCTTTATTATGAAATCTCACTACACCGTACCAAGTGTAGTCACCAAAACGAAGTACTGTGCAACCGTTGAATACTGGTCGTCCAGTCCAGTTGGGGTTGTCAGGCCCGATAGATCTATCAACAGGATTCGCGTTTACAATACCCATGTAAATAGTAGTTACCAAGCTACAGGGAAGTATGCCAGTGGTACAACTCAACGTAGAATGTATTTTTAAGTACTTGTGTCTATTTCGTAAACATTTATAAAAGCAGCGCATGTATTCTCAGCGCAAAAATATATATTGCAAAAGCAATTAAAAAGGGAGCAAATGAAACTCACCATACTGTATTTTGTAGTAAAAATACATATGACGACATTTAACAAATGTAGGGTTGATCTCGGACTCACGAACCTATATCATTTATATATATTAACACATATAATAAACATGTAAAAATAATCAAACCAGTTTATTTAATTAAGTAACTTATTTGTTATATATTTTTACTTTGTATATTAATATTTGTACAAATAATTATATTAATACATATATATATATATATATATATATATATATATATATATATATATATATATATATATATATATATAGCATTATATTGTAAATCAATAATTTGCTATATAATAATAATAATAATAATAATAATAATAATAATAATAAATAATAAAAATAACTACCTTAAAGAATAAGTTCCAAAATAAGTGTTCTTGCCCGGACTCGAACTCGCGACCACCCGGTTACCCACACACCCTCTAACTAACCGAGCTAACTCTTTGTTTTTCTGAACAATTTGTATCCTATATATCTTTAACTTGAATATTTCTGTTTTCTTCATGTTCTTTATTTATTAATTCATGTCATTATACAACATTCACCATCTATCATCCTAATCTATTCCATCAACAAATATTATCATCTAAACCATCATCTAGCTCGTCATTATCATGTAATTATCACACCATTGTCATCATCGATATCATTCGGTTCACCCTTATACTAACATATTCGTTCTTATCATCATCGTACATCTAACATGATTCACCATACCCCGATCGTGATTATTACTTCATTATCAACTTCACTTAACAACCGAACCATCATTATTAACATACTTCATATCTAATTATCCTTAATTATGTTGGAAATATAAGTCTAATGGTTTTCGTCCATGATGCTATAAACGTGGCCCAACAACTCATCAATTTATCAGTCCATTTGTAAACCTCGGCCCATTTGACAGATCATGTTTAGTTACAGCCCAATTAGGAATATTAGAGTATTTGATTCCGTTTTTATCAACCATCTTAGTCGAGTAGTTGAAAAGAAATAATAAAAAAAATGTTGAACTGGAACCCACGTCTTCTAGGTTACCCCATCTAATTCCCCATGATTTATGGCAGATTTGTCGTGGTTTAAATGTCGACAAGGAAAGGGAATTAGTAGAGACAGGAACGGAATAGTTTTATCATCATCATCTACAATGATCAATTATTATCATCGTCATACTCTTCATTTATTTATTCGGCCATCAACAGAAATAAAAGAACGCGTAGCAGTAGTAATAGTCGATCTTTTAACGTATGGGTTTGTATTGATCATCAACTAAAGGTGTGTAGGGTTTCGGTTTATAGTAGTAGACAAGAGAGATGTTCAACGGTAGCTGTTAGATTATGATTTAGTTTTGTAAGATGGTTTTGTTATGGTGGATTTTCGTTGCAAGAGGGTTTCGATTGATAATGGGTAAATGGATTCTCTAGTGGTTGTGGTAGTAGGTGTCAGTTGTGGGACTGCAACAAATAAAAATGTGAAACATATGTAGATGATAATAGTGGTGGTTTAAGATGGTAGTCGTGATGGTGGTTCCCGGTGGTGATCTAATATAGAATAAAAAGGAACGTTGGTTGTAATGGAAGTTTGGAGATGGTGTCGATTAGCAACAAGAATGAATCAGATAATAATAGCTACGAGATGGTTTTTGTGTGTGTACCTCTGCCACAGTAGTAATCGAAGGGAAACATAAGTGGTGGTTTTTCATTTGGTGCTTGGCTCCCTGGCCGTACAGTGATAACACACAGAGATGGTTGTAATGGTTTGATCATGGGTGTTTGATCTGGTATTAACGTGAAGTAGAAACAGGAAACAAGTTGCATTTATTTGATAGTTATGGTGGTTCAAACAAAAGAGTGTTCATGGTGGTTACGGTTGGTAAAGGTGATGCAGGGTGGTGATAGAGTGGAGAAGGAGAAAAGGGTGGCGGATGAAGGTGATGATATTTTGGTTGTACGGATGAAGAAGATGGTATTAGTGTTGGTTTTCTATTATTGAATGTATCTTATGTATATGTATATATATTATATGATTCAATTCATTTAGGATTCAATTAAGGGAAAGAAACAAAAATCAATTACAGTAATTCTCAATTTACAATAGTAAAAGGGGCAATCAAATGAGTAGAAGTAGAAAGGGACTAAAGGTAATGGTTGATTTTCCTTTTCTCTCATCTAAGTTAATCCGTATATGTATGCATCTTATATAAATTGTCATAGATGATAGGGTTATGAAATTGAAGGTGAAGATTTAAATCAGTAAAACAAATCATTCAATCAATAATTTCAATTAGTAGCAGTGAAGAGAATTGTCTGTTTTGATGATTCACGGACATGGATAACAATACACATAGATATTTATTAATTAATAAAAATATAATAATTATAATATAATATAAATATATAAATGTGTGACTAAGTTAGCCGTAGCCAATCACAGACTAAATTTCGCTTTCTGTTGTTAATCCGTGACGGATAAAAGTCTCCAAGAAATTCCAATTAAATAACATTATTCATTCTAATTATTATTTTATAATTCTAGTCATTAATTGTTTTAAAAATTATTAAATTATAATTAAATTAATTATTAATTTTAATAACAACTACATATAATACTTCCAATTATTATTTATACATATACACACATATCTATTTACAAATAGTTGTTCATGAATCGTCGACACAGTCGAAGGTCAATTGAATATATGAAATAGTTCAAAATTTTTGAGATTCAACATAACAGAATTTGCTTATTGTGTAGAGAATATTAAATCGTATCGAGAGTTTGGTTTAAAATTAGTCGAAATTTTCCGGGTTGTGACAGTACCTACCCGTTAAAGAAATTTCATCCCGAAATTTGATTGAGGTCGTCATGGCTAACAATAAGAATGTTTTTCATGATGAATATGAGTTGATAAATAGTGTTTTATCATTTTCAATTAATATGGATAAAACGATACGATCATGCGAAGCGTACGAGTGAAGCTATCATAAAAGAGTAATATGAAGTGATTAGAGGTTTGCCTTAACTTCTGACATAGTCAAGGTTGATTTTCAGAATTCAAGGAATTTAAAGAAATCTTCTAATCAGAAAGAAAGTGTAATCGCACGATTTATTAACAGATTGTCGGAGTTATGGAAGAACAGAAATATCAAGGAAATATTTATGTGATATGCTTAGAAATTAAGTAGAATGAAAGAGTCGTGTAACATGGCACATGATGAGGATAAGGTCTGTGAATCATCATCACGTTACATTAGAAATTTAGCATGACTTACTGTAATATAATCACGTTGGCCAAGCGCCATTATATTATACTAACTCATGCTTCAATTCCCTACATTTCTCCAAAATTCATTCATAATCTATACTTAGATTTTACAGAAGTTTTCAATATAATGGAATGCAGAAAACACGAAGAGGTTGATAATTTCGGACAAGAATATTTATAAAAATATCCTCAGAACTATCGAAGATATTTATGATGATATTTTGGAATTTCTAAGTTCGAAAGTTGCTGAAGAATTTTTTTTTTTTCGCAAGATTTTAACATGACTTCGGAGCAAGATATTCTCTAAAGATTTCATCGGATCCACAATTACCTGAAATCTCTGAATATAGGGTTTGGTACTTGTATTTTTCCTTGGTCTCCTTCTTGGTTAGTTCAATCCGATTTTCAGTACCAAATTTTCTATCGAGCGTTCCTAACACTTCCTTCTTTATCATCAACTTTTGGCCATTTAAGACCATCTACAACATGCTGCTTCGTCAGCATTTTCAAAGTTAACTGATCCGGGTCATCGGTTATTAAACGAGGTGGTTTTAGGAGAATTGTGTTTTTAGATGATTAAAAACTGATGGTAATATGGTGGAATATAAAAGGTTCTTCGGTAACAATAAAAGAGTACGCATATATTCCGAGGTTATAATAAGGTTGTTTTGAACGAAAAGTCGAAATCAACTCGCTGGAGCTGTGACAAAATTTGGCTAATTTGGAAAGGAATTGCAAAGTTATTTTGGGTAATAATAGCGCCAAAGGAGCTAGCACAGATATGTGTTAAACGTTTACTTAGTTTCCGAGGGTTTTTTTTTTCAGGTGCATAACTATATGCATCAATCTTTTCTTCCGTAGATGAAGTGCCGTTGGTTCATCTTCTCGATTGAGATGTTTTCAAGAACCATGAAAGGTTTGAACGCAAATTGGAATCGCCAAGATACAAATGAGGTTTAAGATGAAATCAAGTGGCAAACTTGAATAATTGTTTAGTTTCATATGTTATAATCAATATTTTAATTCATTTTAATTGGCCAAAGTTAGCAGTCCAATAGTCCAATTGTCCAATAGTCCAATATATTCATATATAATTTAATATATAATATTCGAATTAATTAATACGTATCGTGACCAATGTACCGGTCTCAGTATTGATCACAACTCAAACCATATATATATTTTGGAATCAACCTCAACCCTGTTTAGCTAACTCCAACATTCACATATAGAGTGTCTATGGTTGTTCCGAAACATATATATAGATGGGTCGATATGATAGGTTGAAACCTTGTATAAGTGTCCCGTTATTTAAAGTGCGTAAAATAAATAAATATATATCATGACCCGTGTACAACGTATTGTCTCAGAATTAATCCGACGTATTGTGTACATGTGTCCCGATTTAAAGTGCGTAAAAGTAAATAACAGAAATTAAATGACAATAAATAAAATTGCGAGAATGTAAATTGCGATAATTAAATTGTGGTAAATAAAATGTAACCAATTAGCTAGGAACAGTTAGCTAGGAACAGGTAGCGTGGATTCTTAACAAAATTTCAATTAGTTAATTCGTTTGTTTCTAACAAATTTTATTTTGTCCAATGTTTTCTTCATTATGCCACTTGTTGGATTCTGATAGGTCAAAATCCAAATATGAAATTGAATGAAAATGGTTGTTCTGTGGTGAACGGATACGTATATCTGTGGATGTAAGTAGGATAGTAAATGACTGTTGAATTAGATTCGAAGAATGTACAGTGTAACTTATTAATGTGAAATCTAAATATTCCTCGGGTATTACCTACCCGTTAAAATATTTTCATCATTAACAGTTTGTACGAAAGAATTTTTTTTTTATTACAATCTTTATGAAAATATACTTTCATATATATTTTCTTCGGATGTAATCATGGATCTAATGAGTTAATATGATATTAATTTCATTTGCTTTACGGCTAGAATTAGAGTACATAATCTCTAAAACATTAGAGATTACATAATCGCCATGTAGAACGAAGATAATCGATGTAGAACGATATGTAGAACGAAGATAAAGTAGATAGAACGATATGTAGAACGATGATTATGCACAAGGTACAGGATTAGATATTGAGGCATGTGATGTTGAAACTTAGGTTGTTGATGGTATTGTTGGTGCCGGTGATGTTGCTGAAACTGGTAAGTTTTGTACCATATTCTCCAAAGCCACTACTCGAACGCTAAACTCGTTGACTTCTTCTATTACCCCGGGATGATTGACGGTCAAAATGAGCGGATGGATAAGGTTTAGAATTGTGGATAGAATATAATCGTGGTGAGATATTCAGGCAACGAGAGTGGAAATGATGTTTCGAACAGGTTCACCGGTAAGTGATTCAGGTTCTTTGCCAGAAGGTGAATTCGGTTGGTGGAAGAGATCGCCTTCTTCTCGTCTCTATTGATTAAGTCGACTACGAACCCATCAGATGAATTGGGGATGGCTGATTGATTGATTCATTCTGGTGACACTGCTTTCGGAGCTGGAGTGAGACTTCATATCGGAATACGAGGGACTTGATCTAATGGTGAGTTCCATTGCGTACGATTGAATAAGGGATTTTTCGATATGAAATGATTTTCGGATATCGGATGATATTCTAATTACATAGAATACCTAAACATAGTACAGAAGATCCCGTAGATTATGAAGGGAATTAAGGAAACGTGTCAGATAAAGTCCAAAGTAACAGATACGCTAAGATATGAATTAGCAGATATGCTAAGATATGAATTTATCTGTACACTATCTATCAAATAAGTGCAGGAAGTCATGTCTAGACTTAGGAATAATAAGCAGGTAATTTTCCACTAGGAATGATAAACAATACTTATAATATGCAGCTAAGGTCGAAGTCCAGACTCGCTAATGCATCCTAACAACTATCAGTTAGACACACTAATGCAAGACCTGGTTCGCTAAGACCAACGCTCTGATACCAACTGAAATGACCCGTCCTAATCCTCCTGGATGAAGTCATCAACATTTGGTCCCATTGCGATGATCGACTCCAAGTAATGTCCTTAAAATGAGCAAATGCACAGCGGAAGACTTAATTCGTACCTGAGAATAAACATGCTTAAAAGTGTCAACCAAAAGGTTGGTGAGTTCATAGGTTTATCATGATAATCATTTCAATAGATTAATAGACCACAAGATTTCCGTTATCATAAACATAATACACTCGTAAGTGTATAAAAGTATTCTAAGTGGTTGAGCACTTGGTAACCATACTTAACATTTAATCAACGTCGCATATTCCCTTTATTATGAAATCTCACTACACCGTACCAAGTGTAGTCACCAAAACGAAGTACTGTGCAACCGTTGAATACTGGTCGTCCAGTCCAGTTGGGGTTTTCAGGCCCGATAGATCTATCAACAGGATTCGCGTTTACAATACCCATGTAAATAGTAGTTACCAAGCTACAGGGAAGTATGCCAGTGGTACAACTCAACGTAGAATGTATTTTTAAGCACTTGTGTCTATTTCGTAAACATTTATAAAAGCAGCGCATGTATTCTCAACCCAAAAATATATATTGCAAAAGCAATTAAAAAGGGAGCAAATGAAACTCACCATACTGTATTTTGTAGTAAAAATACATATGACGACATTTAACAAATGTAGGGTTGATCTCGGACTCACGAACCTATATCATTTATATATATTAACACATATAATGAACATGTAATAATAATCAAACCAGTTTATTTAATTAAGTAACATATTTGTTATATATTTTTACTTTGTATATTAATATTTGTACAAATATTTATATTAATACATATATATATATATATATATATATATATATATATATATATATATATATATATATATATATATATATATATATATATATATATAGCATTATATTGTAAATCAATAATTTGTTATATAATAATAATAATAATAATAATAATAAATAATAAAAATAACTACCTTAAAGAATAAGTTTCAAAATAAGTGTTCTTGCCCGGACTCGAACCCGCGACCACCCGGTTACCCACAAACCCTCTAACTAACCGAGCTAACTCTTTGTTTTTCTGAACAATTTGTATCCTATATATCTTTAACTTGAATATTTCTGTTTTCTTCATGTTCTTTATTTATCAATTCATGTCATTATACAACATTCACCATCTATCATCCTAATCTATTCCATCAACGAATATTATCATCTAAACCATCATCTAGCTCGTCATTATCATGTAATTATCACACCATTGTCATCATCAATATCATTCGGTTCACCCTTATACTAACATATTTGTTCTCATCATCATCGTACATCTAACATGATTCACCATACCCCGATCGTGATTATTACTTCATTATCAACTTCACTTAACAACCGAACCATCATTATTAACATACTCCATATCTAATTATCCTTAATTATGTTGGAAATATAAGTCTAAAGGTTTTCGTCCATGATGCTATAAATGTGGCCCAACAACTCACCAATTTATCAGTCCATTTGTAAACCTCGGCCCATTTGACAGATCATGTTTAGTTACGGCCCAATTAGGAATATTAGAGTATTTGATTCCGTTTTTATCAACCATCTTAGTCGAGCAGTTGAAAAGAAATAATAAGAAAAATGTTGAACTGGAACCCACGTCTTCTAGGTTACCCCATCTAATTCCCCATGATTTACGGCAGATTTGTTCAACGGTAGCTGTTCGATTATGATTTAGTTTTGTACGATGGTTTTGTTATGGTGGATTTTTGTTGCAAGCGGGTTTCGATTGATAATGGGTAAATGGATTCTCTAGTGGTTGTGGTAGTAGGTGTCGGTTGTGGGACTTCAACAAACAAAAACGTGAAACATATGTAGATGATAATAGTGGTGGTTTAAGATGGTAGTCGTGATGGTGGTTCCCGGTGGTGATGTAATATAGAATAAAAAGGAACGTTGGTTGTAATGGTAGTTTCGAGATGGTGTCGATTAGCAACAAGAATGAATCAGATAGTAATAGCTACGAGATGGTTTTTGTGTGTGTACCTCTGCCATAGTAGTAATCGAAGGGAAACATAAGTGGTGGTTTTTCATTTGGTGCTTGGGTCCCTGGCCGTACAGTGATAACACACAAAGATGGTTGTAATGGTTTGATCATGGGTGTTTGATCGGGTATTAACATGAAGTAGAAACAGGAAACAAGTTGCATTTATTTGATAGTTATGGTGGTTCAAACAAAAGAGTGTTCATGGTGGTTACGGTTGGTAAAGGTGATGGAGGGTGGTGATAGAGTGGAGAAGGAGAAAAGGGTGGCGGATGAAGGTGATGATATTTTGGTTGTAGTGATGAAGAAGATGGTATTAGTGTTGGTTTTCAATTATTGAATGTATCTTATGTATATGTATATATATTATATGATTCAATTCATTTGGGATTCAATTAAGGGAAAGAAACAAAAATCAATTACAGTAATTCTCAATTTACAATAGTAAAAGGGGCAATCAAATGAGTAGAAGTAGAAAGGGACTAAAGGTAATGGTTGATTTTCCTTTTCTCTCATCTAAGTTAATCCGTATATGTATGCATCTTATATAAATTGTCATAGATGATAGGGTTATGAAATTGAAGGTGAAGATTTAAATCAGTAAAACAAATCATTCAATCAATAATTTCAATTAGTAGTAGTGAAGAGAATTGTCTGTTTTGATGATTCACGGACATGGATAACAATACACATAGATATTTATTAATTAATAAAAATATAATAATTATAATATAATATAAATATATAAATGTGTGATTAAGTTAGCCGTAGCCAATCACAGACTAAATTTCGCTTTCTGTTGTTAATCCGTGACGGATAAAAGTCTGCAAGAAATTCCAATTAAATAACATTATTCATTCTAATTATTATTTTATAATTCTAGTCATTAATTGTTTTATAAATTATTAAATTATAATTAAATTAATTATTAATTTTAATAACAACTACATATAATACTTTCAATTATTATTTATACATATACACACATATCTATTTACAAATAGTTGTTCGTGAATCGTCGACACAGTCGAAAGTCAATTGAATATATGAAATAGTTCAAAATTTTTGAGATTCAACATAACAGAATTTGCTTATTGTGTAGAGAATATTAAATCGTATCGAGAGTTTGGTTTAAAATTAGTCGAAATTTTCCGGGTCGTGACAATATGCTATTTTACATTTATCTTGTGGAGCTAATTTATTCGAGTGACATGTCAGGCATACCAACCGTTTGATCAAATGTACTGGATGACTATGTCAATGCACTTCTATGTTGTAGTGTCATTTTTAAGACACATTAAACAATCATTTGTGTTGTATGCTATATTACCATAGGTGTTCAGTGTTACTAATTATGAAACTGATTGATGAATTAACATTTAATTACATTATGGATCCTATTTTTTGCATTATAACATAATGATGTTTATACATTGCACGTGCTATGCCACCGTCTTTACATTCGATTACACGTTAGATGCTCTGTCTCCGTCTTTAGATTCATCTCAAATACCAACAACGGTTAGTATTTCTTTTTCTAATTTAAAGTATTTTTTTGTTTTTCTTTGTAAAGAACAATTCATGATTACAGTTTAAAAAAATAACCAAATTATGACTCATGAGTAGCAAAGTTATATTTTATTTTTCTTTGTTAATACCTTTAAGAATTCCAGCACTTGATGGAACATGTTCAAATCGGTAACATCGAATCTTTTTCTTCTGTATGTAGTTTAATATGCTAGAGCTATAAGTCATTTATTTTTCGTTGTTCAAATTACTCGATATATCATATGCCTACCCAGGTGACTGAGAACTACTGTGGAAATCAATGAATTGAAATAGCAAACAATTCATTTTCTAATGTTTTTAGCAACAACAATAACATATCCCAATCCCACATGTGTGGGGAATGTGGGAGGTGACATGCAGACAATCCTTTGCATAAATAAGTGGGTTTATAAACCAAATTTTCACTCCATTTATATGTAAGTGGGTTTATAATTTTTGAATTCAGTTTTAACACTTATAAACCAACTTTGTGTTTGAACTAAGAACATTTATTTTGTTTTTAGGGATCCATTGTGATGGAAAATCATGTGTATTTTACCAAATCAGATTAACGCAGCGGATAGTTAAAATAATAATCTTTTATTATTTTATGAACAAAATTTAACAAGATTAAATTTTCACTTATTTAATGAAACATGCACATGATTAACGATCCCAAAGATCCAGTTACACCATAATAATTTTCATGAATATTAAATCATAAGATGAGTTAACGATATACCTTTATTGAAAAACTGATGAACGGAGAGAAACCTACGATCAAAAGTATGACCGTCGCTTTGGATAGTCCACACTACACTTCAAACAATGTCAATGTATGCTAGTCCAAACCCAAGTAATAATTAATCAACCTTTGATTAATATTATGAACCCAAAATAATACTCCGTATGAAACAATGTTATTTCTTTTCTTACTTTCTCTCTTTCAATTTACTTTTTCTCTTTCAATTCTCTCGTTAGTTTTTATGAAGGCAAAAGACCATATATATAATATGAAGTAAAGTAAAATGTATCAATCAATCTGGATCACATATATATTTTCCTTTATAAGACAAACAACTTTTTCAAAAAAAAAAAGATATTGAAATAGAAATAAGATACGGAGTATAAATTCATTAAACGATAAATTCGTATTTCTCAAATACTTTAGGGGTAAGTTATGTAACTTATAATTAATAATTTCTATCATGTCTCTTTCATGTGAATAGTAAATTAATTAATTTCGTTACATTTACTATTTATATGAATAGTAAATGAATTAATTTCGATTTACTATTTTGTTACTTGAGTAATATATATACATCATATATATATATATTTTATTTGATGTCTCGGTGTATATGTGTGTGACCCCGAAGGCTCAAATGAAGTTGGTCGTATAGTTATATGTTGTACCTTGCACATTAATCCTACAGACTCCCACTTGTGCATGGCACAACACTAAGTAACTATACAAACAATGGTAAGCGTCTAGCAACATGTCATTGTCCCTAAATTCATGTGAGGGTAGTTTCTCGAAATTGTTTATGGTAAGTTTTAAATGTCATTCGTCCTTTTGTTTCAGATACTTTAGTTAAACTTGAGATATGGATCATCGGTCATTCTCATTTGTTTAACAATTTTGTTTCTCGATCTTAGAACTGAATTAGATCACCAAATTAATTAAGTATCATCTTAATTACATCTGAGTGCGGCCACATAAATATCTTATTCATTCATCGAGGAGCTCAAAAAATATCTAACTCCAAACATTTTAGAGGAACAAATCCTATATTGCATACACATGTCTATCACGAGCTTTACATTATACCCAATAATGGCCTTTATAACAGCCTTGTTCAGGATAGCGTTTAACCATATCAAAATACAATGCTACACTCATCAAAACGGGCGTGCATCTCAAGTCTAAGGACACAAAGACATAATCACTAAAAGATTCACTACTGACTACGATCCATGTAGTGACATCTCATGGTTGGGTCATTCCAATATTTATCATCAATGAATACATATGAATTTTGGTCTCAACAAGTTAACTATTCATCATCAATGAATATAACCAAAATTTCACATTAATCTTAATTCATATTATTCCCATAACATGACCGATTATGAAGATTTTTAATAATAAAAAATTATTCATGGATTAAACATGCTAATATAGAACACAGTGATATAAATGAAAACGATCATACCAACTATATATCAATTCATTAATATAAAACTGCTTAATGTTCCAAAAATATCCAAATACTAAATTACAAATGAAAAAGATCAGCAGCATAACGAAGTCCAGTATTACTAGAATGATCATCATGCTTGTTGTGCATCATGAGCTTCATGAACGGGTCAGCCACATTATCATTTGTATGAACCTTTAAGAATACTAATATCATTCCTCTTAATGACTTAATGAATGTAGTCAAACTTTTGAAGAATGTGCCAGATACTTTTATGTACATGTGATTCTTTCAAAAGTATATTAACAGTCGAACTATCACAGTACATATTATAGAAGATTAGTTGTTGTGTACTACTCTGAGTATAACAACAAACTTCCTTATCCAGACAGCTTTCTGAGCAGCTTCTCAGTCAATAATGTATTCTGCTTTTGTTGTAGATTGTTCAATAGTGCTCTGTCTAGAGCTCTTCCAATCAACTGTATTGCCCATCATGACAAAGAAACAATGTGGCTGGATCGAGAATCATCTTGATCAGTTTGGAAACTAGAATCAGCGTAAAACTTAATACTTAACTTTTCTTCCAAACCATCGTAAACCAAGAACATATCATTAGTACTCTGCAAATACTAAAGAATATTCTTAACAACAATCCAATGTACTTCACATGGATTATGTTAACAATGACTCGTCAAACTCAAAACTAACAAAACATCGAGTATAGTACATATCATGGCATACATAATGGATCATATAGCCAAAGCATATGTGATACACTTTATTCGTCTCATCTCATCTGTTGTGATAGGACTTTTGAGACTTTATCATGGTTATGCCCTTTTGCATTGGCAAAGCTCTATGCTTGGAGTTTTGCATGCTAAATCTCTCCCAGATAATGTATGTATTTCGATCCAAACCAATAAGCCAATTGGATCTATTGTATAGATCCTCATTCCAATAATATAAGTAGCTTCATCAAGATCCTCATTCCAATAATATAAGTAGCTTCATCAAGATCCTTTATGGAAATACATTTTCCAAGCCAAGACTTGACATCTTGCAAGTTGGAATGTTATTTCTAATAAGTAATATGTCATCAACATATAAGATCAAGAAGACTACTTTGCTCCCACTAGCTCTAATGTAAACTCAGGGCTTATCTTGGTTTTGAGAAAATTAAACGCTTTGATTTTCTCATTAAACTTAAGATTCTAGCTCCTGGATGCTTGCTTTAATTCATAAATGGATTTTAGAAGCTTGCATACTTTATTAGGATGCTTAGGATTCATAAACCCTTCCGGGTGAACAATATATACGTCCTCGCTTAGGTCGCCATTTAGGAAAGAGGTTTTGACATCCATTAGCCATATTTTATTATCATGAAAAGTAAACATGGCAATAAGTATCCTAATTGTTTTAAGGCTCTCGACTGGTGAAAAACTTTCATCATAACCTTTTATCACCAATCAAGCTTTAAAAGTGTTTACATTACCATCCATATCAGTCTTCCTTTGAAGACCCATTTTTACCTCATTGTCTTACAATTTGGTAGAAGATCAATCAAGTCTCATACTTGATTATCCTTCATGGACTGCATATCTGTATTCATAGAATCTAGTCATTTTCAGATTCAGGATCTGATATGGCCTCACGCAGCTAGAGGGTTCATCATAATCCCTTAGTTGAGGTTTATCTGAATGATCAGATAATTAAACCTCATAAGCCGATGAGTTCTACTAGATCTATAAAGTGCAGGTGTAACACGTTCTGGCTCACCAACAGTGCGCTCAGTTTCAATGTGTGGATTGCTAGTACTTACTGAAGGCATGTTACTTTAAAGTACTTGAATTTATTTAACATCTACTTTACTCCCACTGACTTCTTGTAAGAGAAGATCTCTTTCCAGGAATTCAGCAGACTGAGCAGAAAACACGTTGTCTTCAGCTTGGTAGTAAAAGTAGTTGTAGTGACTCGAACTTTTCCATGTTTATATATATTAAATGAAATTGTTATTTACATGATTAAATATTTCCAACATGTTAAGCAATCAAACTTTTTAAGACTTAATTAAATGAAATAAGTTTCATATTGATAATTGATCACCCAAGTTGATCGGCGATTCACGAACGTTACAAAATTGTAAAAACTAAATGTTGTGGTATATATATAGACATATATATGTGGTTGACATAAGAGTATGATAAGTAAGTATCTCACTAAGTATATTAACAATGTGTGATATACATAAGAAATGAGATTACTAAGTTAAGAAACTCGAAATGATATATATAACGATTATCGTTATGATAACGTCTACTAAATACATATGTATCATATTAAGATATTGATACACTATATTTAACATGATGAAATGATATTTAAATATATCATTAAGTGTGTTAACAATGAACTACATATGTAAAAACAAGACTACTAACTTAATGATTTCAAAACGAGACATATATGTAACGATTATCGTTGTAACGACATTTAAATGTATATATATCATATTAAGATATATTAATATATCATAATATCATGATAATATAATAATTTAACATCTCATTAGATATAATAAACATTGGGTTAAAAACATTTAATAAGATCGTTAACTTAAAGGTTTCAAATCAACATTTACATGTAACGACTAACGATGACTTTACGACTCAGTTAAAATGTATATACATGTAGTATTTTAATATGTATTCATACACTTTTGAAAGACTTCAAGACACATATTAAAGTACTTCTACTTTACAAAAATTCTTAAAATTACATACTCCTTCAGTTTCATCAACAATTCTACTCGTATGCACCCGTATTCGTGCTCGTACAATACACAGCTTTTAGATGTATGAACTATTGGTATATAAACTCCAATGATCAGCTCTTAGCAGCCCATATGAGTCACCTAACACATGTGGGAACCATCATTTGGTAACTAGCATGAAATATCTCATAAAATTACAAAAATATTAGTAATCATTCATGACTTATTTACATGAAAACAAAATTACATATCCTTTATATCTAATCCATATACCAACGACCAAAAACACCTACAAACACTTTCATTCTTCAATTTTCTTCATCTAATTGTTCTCTCTCAAGTTCCATCTTCAAGTTCTAAGTGTTCTTCATAAATTCCATAAGTATAGTTTCATAAAAATCAAGAATACTTCCAAGTTTGCAAGTCTACTTCCAAGTTTTCTAATCCATTCCAATTAATCATATAAGATCAAAGAACCTTTGTTATTTACAGTAGGTTATCTTTCTAATTCAAGGTAATATTCATATTCAAACTTTGATTCAATTTCTACAAATATAACAATCTTATTTTGAGTGAAAATCTTATTTACAGTAGATCCATTTTTCTCATTTCTAGTGGTTTTATACAGAAAACTTGAGGTAGTAAGGATGTTCATAACATCATTCGATTCATACATATAAAGCTATCTTATTCGAAGGTTTAAACTTGTAATCACTAGAACATAGTTTAGTTAATTCTAAACTTGTTCGCAAACAAAAGTTAATCCTCCTAACTTGACTTTTAAAATCAACTAGAAACATGTTCTATATCTATATGATATGCTAACTTAATGATTTAAAACCTGGAAACACGATGAACGTCATAAAATCGGATATACGTCGTCGTAGTGAAACCGGGGGCTGTTTTGGTTTGGATAATTAAAAACTATGATAAACTTTGATTTAAAAGTTGTTCTTCTGAGAAAATTATTTTTCTTATGAACATGAAACTATATCCAAAAATCATGGTTAAACTCAAAGTGGAAGTATGTTTTCCAAAATGGTTATCTAGACGTCGTTCTTTCGACTGAAATGACTATCTTTACAAAAATGACTTGTAACCTGTAATTCTGACTATAAACTTATACTTTTTCTGTATAGATTCATAAACTTAAGTTCAATATGAAATCATAGCAATTGGATTCACTCCAAACGGATTTAAAATGAAGAAGTTATGGGTAAAACAAGATTGGATATTTTTGATCTTTTTAGCTACGGGAAATGTTTAACAAATCTATACAAATCATATCCTAGCTAACTTATATTGTATTATACATGTATTCTAATATATTATGTAATCTTGGGATACCATAGACACGTATACAAATGTTTTGACATATCATATCGACCCATGTATATATATTATTTGGAACAACCATAGACACTCTATATGCAGTAATGTTGGAGTTAGCTATACAGGGTTGAGGTGGATTCCAAAAATATATATACTTTGATTTGTGATCTAGCCTGAGACGTGTATATACTGGGTCGTGGATTGATTCAAGATAATATATATCGATTTATTTCTATACATCTAATTATGGACAACTACTAACAAGGACGACTGACTTAATAAACTTAAAACAGTAAAACGTATTAAAAATATTGTAAATATATTTTGAACATACTTTGATATATATGTACATATTTGTTATAGGTTCGTGAATCGACCAGTGGCCAAGTCTTACTTCCCGACGAAGTAAAAATCTGTGAAAGTGAGTTATAGTCCCACTTTTAAAATTTAATATTTTTGGGATGAGAATACATGCAGGTTTTATAAATGATTTACAAAATAGACACAAGTACGTGAAAATACATTCTATGGTTGAATTATCGAAATCGAATATGCCCATTTTTATTAAGGCTGGTAATCTAAGAATTAGGGAACATACACCCTAATTGACGCGAATCCTAAAGATAGATCTATTGGGCCTAACAAACCCCATCTAAAGTACCGGATGCTTTAGTACTTTGAAATTTATATCATATCCGAAGGGTGTCCCGGAATGATGGGGATATTCTTATATATGCATCTTGTTAATATCGGTTACCAGGTGTTCACCATATGATTGATTTTTATCTCTATGTGTGGGATGTATATTGAAATATGAAATCTTGTGGTCTATTATTATGATTTGATAATATATAGGTTAAACTTATAACTCACCAACATTTTTGTTAACGTTTTACCCATGTTTATTCTCAGGTGATTATTAAGAGCTTCCGCTGTTGCAAACTAAAATAAGGACAAGATTTGGAGTCCATGCTTGTATGATATTATGTAAAAACTGCATTCAAGAAACTTATTTTTGATGTAATATATTCTTATTGTAAACCATTATGTAATGGTCGTGTGTAAACGGTATATTTTAGATTATCATTATTTGATAATCTACGTAATGCTTTTAAACCTTTATCGATAAAATAAAGGTTATGGTTGTTTTAAAAATGAATGCAGTCTTTAAAAAACGGCTCATATAGAGGTCAAAACCTCGCGACGAAATCAATTAATATGGAACGTTTATAATCAATATGAACAGGACATTTCAGTTGGTATCAGAGCCAGGTCTTAGAGAACCAGAAAATTGCATTAGTGTGTCTTACCGAGTTTGTTAGGATGCATTAGTGAGTCTGGACTTCGACCGTATTTTTCTTTAAAAACGATTGCTTAACATTTTTTGTTGTTGTAAACTATATATTATTAACATGTAAATATTATGTGATATATTAATCTCTTAACGTTTTTGATATTGTGTGATAGATGTCTACTTCTAGTACAAATCCTATTGATTCACCTAATAATCATAATGAAGAATCGAATATATTTTGGAAAGATTCAAAAATTCCCGAAGAGGAACCGGAAGAGGAGGAACCGGAAGAGGAGGAACCGGAAGAAGAGGAACCAGAAGAGGATGAATCAGAAGAGGAGGGACCAGAAGAAGAAGAGGTTCCGGAGGAAAAAATATTGATACCTATAGTAAATCGATTAAATAAAAGAAAATCCTCAACCAACGGACCAAAGTTAATAATGGTCAATGGTGTTTTCGCCGAGGAAGCAAAATATTGGGAAGATTACCAATTTTCCGATGAATCGGATCCCGATGAGGATTCCGATGATGTTATAGAAATTACCTCGACCCAATTTAATAAAGTGAAAGAAAATAATAAGGGAAAAGGTATAAAAATAGAGAAACCCGATTCCAACCCCGATGAACTTTATATGTATCGACAACATCCGTATTTCCTAAAATGTAACAATGACCCGGGAACCTCTAAACCACCAGGTTTTTTTAAACCATTATGGAAAATGACTGTCACACCCCCAGTTAGGGCCTGGGTGAAATGTGACTTAATATCAAATCAACCAACATATTATAATATACGAGAACAATACTAAATGATAAAACAAACTTTATTGAGCACGCAGCGGAAAATGAAACGTAGTTACAATGATAGGAATAACAATAATGGAAATGTTCACATGCAGAAGTAATAAATGCGATATCTCTTGATCCTATGTCCAAGTAGCATCACATAAGCAGTAAGTATAAGAGCTTGAATCAAACAGCACCTGAGACAAAACATGCTAAAGTGTCAACCAAAAGGTTGAGTGAAGTTCATAGGTTTAACAAATAAGTTTGACCGTTTGTTTTAGACCACAAGATTTAATTTGTAAGGTTGATCTCCCGCAGGATCAAAAAGTTATGCCAGTGCGTGATATTTAGACTAAACGTTCAAGTTTGCCCCATGACAAGTTGTGTCTGTCCTTGTCGGTTTAATTTCATTATCAAGTAATACAAAGACTTAGTCAAATGTATCGGGGACGTTACTCCCGATAGGCCTACCCCCAATAAATAAGCATGCCGCAGCACTTAAAAATATCACTGTAGGGACTTAGTCGGACATAGCCGGGTATAGCATAGTTTTAGCAGTTGGTACTTGTGTCTAAATTGTAAATAGTAAAAGCAGCATGTGTCTCACCCCAAATAAGTTAAATAAGTTTGCTAGCAATAAAGAGTGGGGCTATGAATTCACCTTAGTAAGTAGAGAGAGAGTTATTCCTCGGAATAAAGAGTTGAACGAGTGAGCAGGAAAGTCAACCTATTGACATTTAAGAGTAGTTAAGTGTTTTGCCCATGTTTAAGTTTAAGTATGTGTTTAAGTATAGTTTGTTTTACTAAGTTTCTATTCCTAGTAAGTTACTATTTTTATAATGTTTCCATTTTTAGAAAGTTTCTTATTTTACTAAGTTTCTATGGCTATAGAGTTTCTACTTTTATGAGTGTTTTTCATTTTAGGATACTTGCCGTATTAGATAAGCTTCCAATCACCCCTTTCCCTTCGAATGGCTAATTTAGATCTAGGGGCTTGAGCCATAGGACCCTTTAAATCGGAAGTCCAAACCCTCTGCCTAGAATCTCGTAGAAACCATTCGTCAAGAAAGTTCGAAGATCTATACATCTCTAATACATATCCCAAAATATTTTTGTGCTACAATATAAGTAGTAGGTTATAGGTGCTAGTAATAGTAATAGTGTATACATGTTAAGTACTAGTATAAGTAGTATTAGGGTTTAAGGTTTTAATATGTATATGTATATATAATTCGTATATATACATAAAAATATTTTTTTTACATGTATATATGTATATATAAATCTAGGAGTGTTTATGTATATACTTATGAATAACAAGTTTATAATATGAATATGAATTAACAAAGATTAAAGTTTATGTAAATAGTTTAGGGTTTATGTTATACCTTTGAAGATTCAAGATAATTAACAAAGAAAAGATGAACACGATGAAGATGGAAGATCAAAGCCTTAAAAATCTTGAAGAACTCCTTGAAGATTCTTGAAGAACACGAAGAACAAGCTTGAAGATCCGAATACCACAAGAGAGGGAGAGGGAGAGATTGTTTTTGAGAGAGGATTTTGGTGTGATTTGTGAATGAGAAACTAGGAGTTTATATAGTGCAAGTATTAGAGTGTTAGTCAACATAAGGATGTTCTAATTAATGATTTTATTTTATTTTATAATTTTTAGTCAACAATAGGTGGTACTAGTTTATATATATATTATTTTAATTTTTAGTCAACATAAGGATGTAATTGTTTAAGATTCTTTAGTCTCATTATTATTACTATTATTACTATTATTATTTTTTACATTTACTACATGATAAGTATTATTTTCTTTTTACTAATTCATGACTTGTATATATTTAGTTCTCAATTGTTTTATTATTTATATAAATGTCAATTTTTATTTATTACTTATAGGTTATCAGTTATAATATTACATAAATACATAAATTTTAATTAGCAGTGAGTGTCGACTAACAGTTTATTATTTTCATCTTTTATTAACTTATCAATTATTGTACAAAGTTAATTAATATGTTTTCTAACTCTTAATACTTAACAATTGTTGATTAAAGTTTAATCATTAAGTTTTGATTATATTGTTTGGGCATTTAATATTGGAAAAATATATAATGGAAAAATGAGGGTCGTTATAGTACCTCCCCGTTATTGAAAACTTCGTCCCGAAGTTTTTAGGTAGTTTTCTCGTTTGCATCAGCAGTTGAGAAGAGATGGGGATATTTCCGTTTCATATGGTCTTTGCGTTCCCAGGTATATTCGGGGCCTCTACGCGAATTCCACCGGACTTTAACGATAGGTATATTGCTTTTACGCGTTTGTTTGACCTCTCCTTCCATGATTTCTATAGGTTCTTCAACGAAGTGCATTTGCTCATCAATGCGGACATCATCCAGAGGAATAACGAGTGTGTCATCGGCAAGACACCGTTTAAGATTTGAGACATGAAACACATCATGTACTTGACTAAGTTCGGTTGGCAGTTCTAATCGGTATGCCACGGGACCGACTCTTTTAGTGATTGTGAATGGTCCAACATATCGTGGACTGAGTTTACTTCGCTTACCGAAGCGGACAACACCTTTCCAAGGGGATACTTTCAACATGACTTTATCTCCAACTTGGTATTCGATGTCTTTTCGTTTCTTATTGGCATAGCTTTTCTGTCGGCTACGGGCAGTTTCTAAACGTTGCTTGATTTGAACGATCTTTTCGGTAGTTTCGTGAATAATTTCAGGACCAGTTAAATGTCTGTCCTCAAGTTCATCCCAACACAAAGGGGATCTACACTTCCGTCCATATAAAGCTTCAAAAGGTGCAGCCTTAATGCTGGAGTGATAACTGTTATTATAAGAAAATTCAACCAAAGGTAGATGTCTATCCCATCCTTTGCCGAAATCGATTGCACAAGCACGTAGCATATCCTCCATAGTTTGAATGGTTCGTTCACTTTGACCATCGGTTTGCGGATGATAAGCTGTACTCATGTCGAGTTGAGTTCCAAGAGCAGATTGTAAAGTTTTCCAAAATCTAGAAACAAATCGACTATCGCGATCAGAAATGATCGAGATAGGAACACCATGACGTGAGACGATTTCTTTAATATAAAGCTGTGCTAATCTCTCCATCTTGTCGGTTTCCTTGATTGGTATGAAATGTGCAGATTTAGTAAGACGATCAACTACGACCCAAATAGTATCGTTACCGTTCGAAGTCTTAGGTAACTTAGTAACGAAGTCCATAGTGATACCTTCCCACTTCCACTGCGGAATGTCGGGTTGTGTCAATAGACCAGAAGGCTTTTGATGTTCGGCCTTGACTTTCAAACAAGTGAGACACTTACTAACATAAGTAGCAATATCGGCTTTCATGTTAGGCCACCAGTAGAATTCCTTCACATCGTGATACATCTTACTGGAACCGGGATGGATAGAATATCTAGTCTTATGTGCTTCATCCAAGACTAGTTCGCGAAGATTACCAAAACGAGGAACCCAGATTCTATTGCCAAAGTACCGTGTACCATTAGCTTTCACTTGAAGTTGGTTCTCAAAACCAATAGGTCCTTCACCTTCGATAAGTGTCGGTCTAATAGCTTCCAATTGAGCTTCACAGATTCGTGAAATAAGATTCGATTTGATTTTTAGGTTTAAAGCACGAACACGTTTAATATCGTCTTTTCGACTAAGGGCATCGGCAACTACATTCGCCTTGCCAGGATGATATTTCAGCTCACAATAATAATCGTTCAATGTCTCGAGCCATCGACTTTGCCTCATATTCAGCTGTTTTTGATCAAAGATGTGTCGAAGACTTTTATGGTCAGTGTACACCGTAAAGTGATTACCATAGAGATAATGTCTCCATATCTTTAATACAAATACCACGGCACCTAACTCTAGGTCATGTGTGGTATAGTTTACTTCATGTTTCTTCAACTGTCTAGATGCATAGGCGATAACCTTCTCTCGTTGCATTAAAACACAACCAAAGCCATGCTTTGAGGCATCGCAGTAAACAACAAAGTCGTCGGTACCTTCAGGTAAAGAAAGAATCGGGGCTGTGGTCAACTTCTCCTTCAGAATCTTGAAAGCAGATTCCTGTTCTTCGGACCACTCAAATTTCTTCCCTTTTTGAGTCAGCTTTGTAAGAGGTTTGGCAATGAGAGAAAAATCTTTTATAAACCTTCGATAGTAACCGGCAAGTCCCAAAAATTGACGAATATGCTTTGCAGTCTTTGGTATCTCCCAGTTCTGAATAGCAGTAATCTTAGCTGGATCGACATGTATTCCGTTTCTATCAACAACATGTCCGAGAAATTGTACGGTTTTGAGCCAAAACTCGCACTTAGAAAATTTAGCATAAAGTTGTTCCTTTCGTAAGAGTTCAAGAATCATGCGCAAATGTTGCTCATGCTCTTTCTCATTCTTCGAATAGATCAAGATGTCGTCAATGAATACGATGACAAATTTGTCAAGATACGGTTTACAAACACGATTCATGAGGTCCATGAACACGGCAGGAGCATTAGTTAAACCAAAAGGCATGACACAGAATTCATAGTGCCCATAACGAGTGCGAAAAGCAGTCTTAGGAATATCGGATTCCTTGACCTTGAGTTGGTGATAACCGGATCTTAAATCAATCTTTGAATAAACACTTGACCCTTGAAGTTGGTCAAATAGATCATCAATACGTGGCAACGGATAACGGTTCTTGATAGTAAGCTTGTTAAGTTCGCGGTAATCAATGCACATCCTTAATGTACCATCCTTCTTTTTAACAAACAGAATAGGAGCTCCCCAAGGGGACGAGCTTGGACGAATGAAACCTTTATCCAATAGTTCTTGGAGTTGGTTGGATAATTCCTTCATTTCGGAAGGTGCTAAACGGTATGGTGCTTTAGCAACAGGAGCAGCACCAGGAGTTAAATCAATTTGGAATTCAACTTGTCGAGGAGGTGGAATACCCGGAAGATCTTCGGGAAACACATCGGGAAAGTCTTTAACTACTGGTACATCTTCAATTCGCTTCTCTTTCGATTCAATCAGATTAACGTGGGCTAGAATAGCTGGATAACCTTTCATAAGGTATTTGCGGGTTTTAATACAGGAGATAATATTGAGATTGGAACCACTCTTTTCACCTTGGATAATAAGAGTCTCTCCATTTCCTAATGGAACATGAACGGTTTTATCGTAACACATGATCGCAGCTCTTAATGGACGTAACCAATCCATTCCAACTACGACATCGAAACTTCCTAGCTCGACCGGCAAAAGGTCTATCTTAAATTCTTTGCTGGCTAAGATTAGGTTGCAGTTTTTATAAATTTTATCAACTTTCATGATCTTTCCATTGGCTACTTCTACTAATCGTTTAGTTTCTAAGGGTTGAGGCTTTTCAGTAAATAGGGTACAAAATTCATTAGATACGTAACTTCGGTCGGCACCAGTATCGAATAAAATAGTTGCGTAGCAATTATTGACGAGATACGTACCCGTGATGACCTCATCTTCATCTCGGGCTTCAGCAGCAGTAATAACAAATGCACGACCCTTTGCAGCAGTAGTATTGGCTCCAGTAGCAGGATTATCTCTCTTCTTAGGGCAATTTGGACTAATGTGTCCCTTTTCCCCACAAGTATAACAAGTAGGAGGAGCTTTGGCAGGAACAATAGATTTATTCTTTGGAGGAGTCCTACACGTCTTAGCTACGTGTCCCACTTTCTTACACAACGAACAAGTGGCAGTGCACTGCCCCGGGTGATGCCTTTCACAACGAACACAAAAAGGATAAGTGCCCTTATAATTCGTCCTTGTACTATCCATAAGCTTTTTACTAACATTCTGAGTTGAACCTTGAGACGGCTCAAACTTCCTCTTACCATCATTACCCTTGGTTTCAACTTGCTTATTGGCCGACGCCCTTCTTCTCTTGGCCAACAAGAGATTTTGTGCCATGAGAATCACAGCATCCAAAGTAACCTTCTCAGCAGCAATAACATTCCCTTGAACATCCTTGGGAAGACCTTCAATATACCGCTCAATTCTTCTAGCTTCAGTAGGAAACATTTCAGGACATAGAGTAGAAAGCTCCAGATAACGATTGGTATAATTCTCAATGTCAGTACCCTTGACCCTGAGTTCCCAGAACTCAGCTTCAAGCTTCTGAACTTGACTCCTTGGGCAGAATTTGTTGACCATCATACTTTTGAGTTCGTCCCATGGAATTGCATTAGCATTATCAATTCCTACGGACTTGGCATAAGCAGTCCACCAAGTTAAAGCATTACCACCCAACGAGCTAGTGGCATACTTTACTCGATCATCATCACCACAGTTGCAAATACGGAAAATAGATTCCATCTTTTCGAACCAACGAACTAGTTCGACAGCTTCTTCGTTTCCCTTAAAAGCGGGAGGGTGACAGTTTGTAAAGTCCTTGTAGGAACAAGGTTTTGGTTGAGTATTAGCATGATTAGCTTGGGCGTTGCCTTGGGCAGCAGCGAGTAACTGTTGGAATTGCTCAGTAGTTAACACAACGTTGTTAACGGTAGGTGCAGCTGGACGAACCATGATGTCACTACATAAAAGTGAACATATATTTGATAAGTTTAACAAGTTATAAGTTTGAGTAATCACAAGTATGAATAAACTAAAGTATTGATATCGCATGATATTAATAAAACACTTTATATTATTAGAACGAGGCATTAAATAAGCCTTTATTACACGATTCGGAAATAGAAATTGTTTAAGGCACAGCCTTTACATAGATGGAAAATAGGAAAAATAACTAGGAAATATTAAGATTGAAGTAGTCTTCATATTTCGTCTCCAACCTTCTTCATAAACTCCTCAACTTTCTCATTTTTCGACTTTTGTTTCTCATAGAGATACTCGAAGTTGTCATAAAGGTTGGTAACACGACTGTTTACGGCATTAGTGTTGTACTCTCTTATGGCAAGTTGTTCGTCGACTCGACCTTTCTCCATTTTCATTCGGACATCAACATCCTCCTTGAGGTAAGCAAGTGATTGCTTTCCCCAGCGAGTGTTGCGTTCTTCCTCGCACTTTAGCATCAGCAACTCCTTTCTTAGCTCGACGTTTTCTTTCATAAGTTTCTTCATTCGACGATCCGCTCTTTCCATGTGGCGAAGTAGACCTCCAATGTTTCTCTCGGTATCGTTTCGTAATCTCATGATTTCATACTTAGGACCATCATAAAAAGGAGATCGGGCTCTCTTCCTTGATGGACCAACTTCTTCATGCTGTTTTCCCTTATCTTGGGTTCTCGGAGTTGGGTAGTATTGAGGAGACCCATGTGAATCTAAAATAGTATTCGGGCTATAATTCAGCGGTGGTGAAGCAGGATTATAAAGAGGACTTCGAACTGGTCTCGAAGTTGAAGAGTGTCCAACACCTACTTCGGTGGTAGGGTTGTGAGTTGCTTTGTTGGACTTGTTAACGCTTGAGCTTGACATCCTATCATTAGGAAAGAGACCTTGATTAGAATCTTTGAGTCAAGTTTATTAAAGCATAATTGTTAAGATTATACGACAATCCTAAGTGCTTTAAGTCCAAGGCAGGAAAGGTTATAGTTTCCTAGATTGCTAAGGCACCCTAGCTAACAAGTAAGGCACACATAAAAATGCAATCCTGGTTCTCTATAACAGCCTGGTTTGCTCTGATACCAATCTGTCACACCCCCAGTTAGGGCCTGGGTGAAATGTGACTTAATATCAAATCAACCAACATATTATAATATACGAGAACAATACTAAATGATAAAACAAACTTTATTGAGCACGCAGCGGAAAATGAAACGTAGTTACAATGATAGGAATAACAATAATGGAAATGTTCACATGCAGAAGTAATAAATGCGATATCTCTTGATCCTATGTCCAAGTAGCATCACATAAGCAGTAAGTATAAGAGCTTGAATCAAACAGCACCTGAGACAAAACATGCTAAAGTGTCAACCAAAAGGTTGAGTGAAGTTCATAGGTTTAACAAATAAGTTTGACCGTTTGTTTTAGACCACAAGATTTAATTTGTAAGGTTGATCTCCCGCAGGATCAAAAAGTTATGCCAGTGCGTGATATTTAGACTAAACGTTCAAGTTTGCCCCATGAAAAGTTGTGTCTGTCCTTGTCGGTTTAATTTCATTATCAAGTAATACAAAGACTTAGTCAAATGTATCGGGGACGTTACTCCCGATAGGCCTACCCCCAATAAATAAGCATGCCGCAGCACTTAAAAATATCACTGTAGGGACTTAGTCGGACATAGCCGGGTATAGCATAGTTTTAGCAGTTGGTACTTGTGTCTAAATTGTAAATAGTAAAAGCAGCATGTGTCTCACCCCAAATAAGTTAAATAAGTTTGCTAGCAATAAAGAGTGGGGCTATGAATTCACCTTAGTAAGTAGAGAGAGAGTTATTCCTCGGAATAAAGAGTTGAACGAGTGAGCAGGAAAGTCAACCTATTGACATTTAAGAGTAGTTAAGTGTTTTGCCCATGTTTAAGTTTAAGTATGTGTTTAAGTATAGTTTGTTTTACTAAGTTTCTATTCCTAGTAAGTTACTATTTTTATAATGTTTCCATTTTTAGAAAGTTTCTTATTTTACTAAGTTTCTATGGCTATAGAGTTTCTACTTTTATGAGTGTTTTTCATTTTAGGATACTTGCCGTATTAGATAAGCTTCCAATCACCCCTTTCCCTTCGAATGGCTAATTTAGATCTAGGGGCTTGAGCCATAGGACCCTTTAAATCGGAAGTCCAAACCCTCTGCCTAGAATCTCGTAGAAACCATTCGTCAAGAAAGTTCGAAGATCTATACATCTCTAATACATATCCCAAAATATTTTTGTGCTACAATATAAGTAGTAGGTTATAGGTGCTAGTAATAGTAATAGTGTATACATGTTAAGTACTAGTATAAGTAGTATTAGGGTTTAAGGTTTTAATATGTATATGTATATATAATTCGTATATATACATAAAAATATTTTTTTTACATGTATATATGTATATATAAATCTAGGAGTGTTTATGTATATACTTATGAATAACAAGTTTATAATATGAATATGAATTAACAAAGATTAAAGTTTATGTAAATAGTTTAGGGTTTATGTTATACCTTTGAAGATTCAAGATAATTAACAAAGAAAAGATGAACACGATGAAGATGGAAGATCAAAGCCTTAAAAATCTTGAAGAACTCCTTGAAGATTCTTGAAGAACACGAAGAACAAGCTTGAAGATCCGAATACCACAAGAGAGGGAGAGGGAGAGATTGTTTTTGAGAGAGGATTTTGGTGTGATTTGTGAATGAGAAACTAGGAGTTTATATAGTGCAAGTATTAGAGTGTTAGTCAACATAAGGATGTTCTAATTAATGATTTTATTTTATTTTATAATTTTTAGTCAACAATAGGTGGTACTAGTTTATATATATATTATTTTAATTTTTAGTCAACATAAGGATGTAATTGTTTAAGATTCTTTAGTCTCATTATTATTACTATTATTACTATTATTATTTTTTACATTTACTACATGATAAGTATTATTTTCTTTTTACTAATTCATGACTTGTATATATTTAGTTCTCAATTGTTTTATTATTTATATAAATGTCAATTTTTATTTATTACTTATAGGTTATCAGTTATAATATTACATAAATACATAAATTTTAATTAGCAGTGAGTGTCGACTAACAGTTTATTATTTTCATCTTTTATTAACTTATCAATTATTGTACAAAGTTAATTAATATGTTTTCTAACTCTTAATACTTAACAATTGTTGATTAAAGTTTAATCATTAAGTTTTGATTATATTGTTTGGGCATTTAATATTGGAAAAATATATAATGGAAAAATGAGGGTCGTTATAATGACGGCTCGTATTAGAGGAACACCATATATTCCTAGAAAATTAGGAAAACAAACCAAGTCCGAAGAAGAAGAAACCAGTGATTCAGATTAGAAGGTTGTAATCATGTTGTGTATTATATGTATTGTAGTATGCTTGTACTTTTATGTTCTATGTAAAAAAATTTCTTGTATTGTTTGTTATTACGAATCTAATCCTTGTCTATTTTACAGTATAAAAACAAAATGAACGTTAAGGGTAGACAACCGAATATTTTAGAAGACCTACCAGAGGATATGATTGAGGAAATCTTGTCTAGAGTCGGTCAGAATTCATCAGCACATTTAGTTATGGCGAAATTAACTTGTCAAACATTTGAAAGACTTTCCAGAAATGCCTTAATTTATAAAAGGATTTCCTTTAATAGGTAGGGTATATCACATTGGGGAGACCGTAAGTTACGCCGTGTTTTCTTTGAAGCATTAAATGCGGGGAACCCAAATGCAATTTTACGCTACGGGTTAAGAAACTATTTTGACTCAACATATCCTAACATAGGATTTCGTGAATTAGAAAGAGCTTGTAACATGCAAGATAAAGAAGCATGTTATGCGTACGGGTTAGTGATGTTCGCTTCTTACCAAAGTGAGAAAAAGAACATCGGATTGCAACTTTTAAATAAAACCTTCCCACAAGTGACAGAATCAGTAGTTTGGGTGAGAAACAAGATTTTTAGATTATTACGGGGCTGTTGGACATTATGAAACCCTCGTCCTTTTGACGACATTACAACATGCTGCCTAGCTAATGGTCATAACGGTTATTTTGCACAAGACCAAGGATGGGAAGTAGTTTTAGTAAAACTAGAATGCATGACTTGTTTCTGGACTTATGAATTACGTGTCTTTATTTCCTTTGCTGAACAACTTGCGTATTAACTAGATTTATATTCAAAACTGTCCTGTATCATAGTGTACTATATTTCATGTTATATGTAATATAGCGAAGTTGTAAGTTTGAAGAATATTTGTATGTGATATATTATTATAATTAGTTTTTCATATGGAATTGTAGTAGTTGAATTGTATATTAGCTACTAAGTATGAACTTAACGGGTAGGTAGTACCCGAATTTAAAATTATAAAATGCTAATATGAAGAAAAAGCTTTTATAAATGAGTTCATATTATGCTACGAGATACTATTGACTACTCTTAATATTCTGTATGATTAAATTGTTTCATTTGACTATTTTGAAGGAAATGGCACCGACTACTCGACACACCTTGAATATGAGCGAAGAGGAATTTCGTGCCTTTCTTGCTTCAAACATAGCCGCAGTACAGGCCGCGCTACATACCAACAATAAATCTGAATCTAGCAGTGCAGCTAACGGCGCAAGAAATCGTGTAGGATGCTCCTACAAAGAATTCACTGCCTGCAAACCTTTGGAATTTGATGGAACTGAAGGACCAATTGGATTGAAACAGTGGACCGAGAAAGTCGAATCGGTGTTTGCCATAAGCAAGTGTACTGAAGGAGACAAAGTGAAGTACGCTACGCATACCTTCACATGTGTTGCGTTAACATGGTGGAATACCTATCTAGAGCAAGTGGGACAAGATGCTACTTACGCACTACCGTGGTCAGCATTCAAGCACTTGATGAACGAGAAGTACCGTCCCAGAACCGAGGTCAATAAGCTCAAGTCAGAACTTAGAGGGTTACGAACACAGGGATTCGATATTACTTCATACAAAAGACGATTCATAGAATTGTGCCTATTGTGTCCGAGAGCGTTCGAAGATGAGGAAGAGAAGATCGACGCGTTTGTGAAAGGGTTACTGGAGAGAATCCAAGAATATATAAGTTCACACGAGCCTGCCTCCATACAAAAGGCATGTAGAATGGCTCACAAACTAGTAAACCAGATTAAGGGAAGAATTAAAGAACAGGCGGCTAAAGAGGCCAACGTGAAGTTAGTCAAAAGAAAGTGGGAGGAAAACGGTGATAAGAGTCACCAAAACAACAACAACTATCCCAACAATTGCAACATCAATCGCAACTACAACAAACGACACAACAACAACAACAACAACAACAACAACAACAACAATAATCATCCCAACAACAATAACAACTGCAACAACAATAACAATCAGAAGCAGCTATGCCAAAGGTGTGAAAAGTATCACTCGGGGTTTTGTACCAAATTTTGCAACAAGTGTAAAAGAAATGGTCATAGCGCGACGAAGTGTGAGGTCTACGGACCAGGGGTTAACCGAACGACAGGAACAAATGGTGTCAGAACGAGTAATGGCGGAGCAAGTAGTGTCAGACCAAGTTATGCCAATGTAGTTTGTTATAAATGTGGAAAACTGGGCCACATTATTAGAAATTGCCCGAACCAGGAGAACATGAATGGACAAGGCCGCGAAAGAGTTTTCAATATTAATGCGGCAGAGGCACAGGAAGACCCGAAACTTGTTACGGGTACGTTTCTTATTGACAATAAATCTGCTTACGTTTTATTTGATTCGGGTACGGATAGAAGCTATATGAGTAGAGATTTTTGTGCTAAATTAAGTTATCCATTGACGCCGTTGGATAGTAAATTTTTACTCGAATTAGCAAACGGTAAATTAATTTCAGCAGATTATGTATGCCGGAATCGACAAAATTAAACTGGGTAGCGAAATATTTAAGATTGATTTGATACCAGTAGAGTTAGGGAGTTCTGATGTAATAGTTGGCATGGACTGGCTGAAGGAGATGAAAGCAGAGATCGCATGTTACAAAAATGCAATTTGCATTGTACGAGAAGAAGGAGAACCCTTAATGGTGTACGGAGAAAAGGGCAACATGAAGCTACATCTTATTAGTAATTTGAAGGCACAAAAACTAATAAGAAAAGGTTGTATGCTGTTCTAGCACACGTCGAGAAAGTACAAACTGAAGAAAAGAGCATCAGTGATGTTCCCATCGCAAAAGAATTTCCCGATGTATTTATGAAAGAATTACCGGGATTACACCCACATCGATCCGTTGAATTTCAAATAGACCTTGTACCAGGAGCTGCACCAATAGCTCGTGCTCCATACAGACTCGGACCCAGCGAAATGAAAGAATTACAAAGTCAATTACAGGAACTTTTAGAGCGTGGTTTCATTCGACCAAGTACATCACCATGGGGAGCTCCTGTTCTGTTTGTGAAGAAGAAAGATGGTACATTCAGGTTGTGTATCGACTACTGAGAGTTGAACAAACTTACCATCAAGAACCGCTACCCACTATCGAGAATTGACGACTTATTTGAAAAACTACAAGGCTCGTCTATTTATTCGAAGATCGATTTACATTCTGGATATCATCAAATGCGAGTAAAGGAGGATGATATTCCAAAAACTGCTTTTAGGACGCGTTATGGTCATTACGAGTTTATGGTTATGCCATTTGGATTGACTAACGCACCAGCTGTGTTCATGGACCTTATGAACCGAGTGTGTGGGCCATATCTTGACAAGTTTGTCATTGTTTTCATCGATGACATACTTATTTACTCAAAGAATGATCAAGAGCACGAAGAACATTTGAGAAAAGTGCTAGAAGTATTGAGGAAAGAAAAACTGTACGCTAAGTTTTCAAAGTGTGCATTTTGGTTGGAAGAAGTTCAATTCCTCGGTCACATAGTGAACAAAGAAGGTATCCAGGTGGACCCGGCAAAGATCAAAACCGTTGAAAAGTGGAAAACTCCAAAAACTCCAAAACACATGCGCCAGTTTTTAGGACTAGCTGGTTACTACAGAAGGTTCATCCAAGACTTTTCCAGAATAGCAAAACCCTTGACTGCATTAACGCATAAAGGGAAGAAATTTGAATGGAAAGATGAACAAGAGAAAGCGTTTCAATTGTTAAAGAAAAAGTTAACTACGGCACCTATATTGTCATTACCTGAAGGGAATGATGATTTTGTGATATATTGTGACGCCTCAAAGCAAGGTCTCGGTTGTGCATTAATGCAACGAACGAAAGTAATTGCTTATGCATCTAGACAATTGAAGATTCACGAACAGAATTATACGATGCATGATTTGGAATTAGGCGCGGTTGTTTTTGCATTAAAGACTTGGAGGCACTACTTATATGGGGTCAAAAGTATTATATATACCGACCACAAAAGTCTTCAACACATATTTAATCAGAAACAACTGAATATGAGGCAGCGTAGGTGGATTGAATTGTTGAATGATTATGACTTTGAGATTTGTTACCACCCGGGGAAGGCAAATGTGGTAGCTGACGCCTTGAGCAGAAAGGACAGAGAACCCATTCGAGTAAAATCTATGAATATAATGATTCACACTAACCTTACTACTCAAATAAAGGAGGCGCAACAAGGAGTTTTAAAAGAGGGAAATTTAAAGGATGAAATACCCAAAGGATCGGAGAAGCATCTTAATATTCGGGAAGACGAAACCCGGTATAGGGCTGAAAGAATTTGGGTACCAAAATTTGGAGATATGAGAGAAATGGTACTTAGAGAAGCTCATAAAACCAGATACTCAATACATCCTGGAATGGGGAAGATGTACAAGGATCTCAAGAAACATTTTTGGTGGCCGGGTATGAAAGTCGATGTTGCTAAATATGTAGGAGAATGTTTGACGTGTTCTAAGGTCAAAGCTGAACATCAGAAACCATCAGGTCTACTACAACAACCCGAAATCCCGGAATGGAAATGGAAAAACATTACCATGGATTTCATTACTAAATTGCCAAGGACTGCAAGTGGTTATGATACTATTTGGGTAATAGTTGATCGTCTCACCGAGTCAGCACACTTCCTGCCAATAAGAGAAGATGACAAGATGGAGAAGTTAGCACGACTGTATTTGAAGGAAGTCGTCTCCAGACATGGAATACCAATCTCTATTATCTCTGATAGGGATGGCAGATTTATTTCAAGATTCTGGCAGACATTACAGCAAGTATTAGGAACTCGTCTAGACATGAGTACTGCCTATCATCCACAAACTGATGGGCAGAGTGAAAGGACGATACAAACACCTGAAGACATGCTACGAGCATGTGTTATTGATTTCGAAAACAGTTGGGATCGACATCTACCGTTAGCAGAATTTTCCTACAACAACAGCTACCATTCAAGCATTGAGATGGCACCGTTTGAAGCACTTTATGGTAGAAAGTGCAGGTCTCCGATTTGTTGGAGTGAAGTGGGGGATAGACAGATTACGGGTCCGGAGATAATACAAGAAACTACCGAGAAGATCATCCAAATTCAACAACGGTTGAAAACCGCCCAAAGTAGACAAAAGAGCTACGCCGAAATTAAAAGAAAAGATATAGAATTTAAAATTGGAGAGATGGTCATTGTTAAAGTTGCACCTTGGAAAGGCGTTGTTTGATTTGGTAAACAAGGGAAATTAAATCAAAGGTATATTGGACCATTCAAGATTATTGATCGTGTCGGACCAGTAGCTTACCGACTTGAGTTACCTAAACAACTCGCAGCTGTACATAATACTTTCCACGTCTCGAATTTGAAGAAATGTTTTGCTAAAGAAGATCTCACTATTCCGTTAGATGAAATCCAAATCAACGAAAAACTTCAATTCATCGAAGAACCCGTCGAAATAATAGATCGTGAGGTTAAAAGACTTAAGCAAAAAAAGATACCAATTGTTAAGGTTCGATGGAATGCTCGTAGAGGACCCGAGTTCACCTGGGAATGAGAAGATCAGATGAAGAAGAAATACCCGCATCTATTTCCAGAAGATTCGTCAACACCTCCAACTGCTTAAAATTTCGGGATGAAATTTATTTAACGGGTAGGTATTGTAGTGACCCAAACTTTTCCATTTTATATATATTAAATGAAATTGTTATTTACATGATTAAATGTTTCCAACATGTTAAGCAATCAAACTTGTTAAGACTTGATTAAATGAAATAAGTTTCATATAGACAATTGATCACCCAAGTTGACCGGCGATTCACGAACGTTACAGAATTTTAAAAACTACATGTTGTGGTATATATATAGACATATATATATGTTTGACATAAGGGTATGATGAATAATTATCTCACTAAGTATATTAACAATGTGTGATATACATAAGAAATGAGATTACTAAGTTAAGAAACTCGAAATGATATATATAACGATTATCGTTATGATAACGTCTACTAAATACATATGTATCATATTAAGATATTGATACACAATATTTAACATGACAAAATGATATTTAAATATATCATTAAGTGTGTTAACAATGAACTACATATGTAAAAACAAGACTACTAACTTAATGATTTCGAAACGAGACATATATGTAACGATTATCGTTGTAACGACATTTAAATGTATATATATCATATTAAGATATATTAATATATCATAATATCACGATAATATAATAATTTAACATCTCATTAGATATAATAAACATTGGGTTAACAACATTTAATAAGATCGTTAACTTAAAGGTTTCAAATCAACATTTACATGTAACGATCAGTTAAAATGTATATACATGTAGTGTTTTAATATGTATTCATACACTTTTTAAAGACTTCAAGAAACATATTAGAGTACTTATACTTAACAAAAATGCATACAATTACATCCTCCTTCAGTTTCATCAACAATTCTACTCGTATGCACCCGTATTCGTACTCGTACAATACACAGCTTTTAGATGTATGTACTATTGGTATATATACTCCAATGATCAGCTCTTAGCAGCCCATATGAGTCAACTAACACATGTGGAAACCGTCATTTGGCAACTAGCATGAAATATCTCATAAAATTACAAAAATATTAGTAATCATTCATGACTTATTTACATGAAAACAAAATTACATATCCTTTTTATCTAATCCATATACCAACGACCAAAAACACCTACAAACACATTCATTCTTCAATTTTCTTCATCTAATTGATCTCTCTCAGGTTCCATCTTCAAGTTCTAAGTGTTCTTCATAAATTCCATAAGTATTGTTTCATAAAAATCAAGAATACTTCCAAGTTTGCAAGTCTACTTGCAAGCTTTCTAATCCATTCCAAGTAATCATCTAAGATCAAGAAACCTTTGTTATTTACAGTAGGTTATCTTTCTAATTCAAGGTAATATTCATATTCAAACTTTGATTCAATTTCTACAAATATAACAATCTTATTTCGAGTGAAAATCTTACTTGAACTGTTTTCGTGTCATGATTCTGTTTCAAGAACTTTCAAGCCATCCAAGGATCCTTTGTGTCACGACCCTACTTTTTCCGTTAATTATTTAACGACCGTTAACTGTTAGTGTGCCACGTCATTTCTATGACCTATATTATTATTTTTGTAATAATATATATATAATAATTATTATGTGTTATGTGAATATATGTATTCATATTTTAATTTATACGTTTCTACGTCTCGCGGATTTCTATCCGGCGAATCTTTTCGGTTTTAAAACCAACGGTCTAGCTTTCGGGATTTTTAAATCCTAAATATTTTAAATATGATATTTTATGATCATATTATTAATAGGTGTATTTATATTTATTTTTCGTCGCGCGTTTGTTATCTTTCCGAAATTTTAATCGCGTAAGCTTGTTTTCGCGTTTCGGGATTCGTTCGGGCATTCGAGCCATCAGGAATTGCACGTTTTTCAATAATGGACAAGTTGGCCCACTAAGGGGCCCACCCCCTTGCAAATTCGGCCGAACACTCCCAAGGGGAGGGAGTGTTGGCTCTTGTTTTCCCATTTTTGCAATTTTACTTCTACTTTCATCTAAACCAAATTTAGTTTTTCTCTCCCTCTTCTCCCTTCTCCCTAGCCGTCGCCTACCACCACCATTATCATCATCTTCATTAATTTGCAAGCTTGTATCAAGAGATAACTAGCATAAACGTGTTCCTCTCTTCGTTCTCTACGCGATTATATACTTTGATTCTCGATTAGGGTATAAACCCTAACCCTATAACTTTTCATTTTTATTTATATTTCTGTATTTTGAGTTTATATTATTAGTATGATGTATATTAGTTGTTGTAATGTTGTTTGGATGCGTAGAATTACTCATTTGCATATGTTTTCGGTTTGTAAATTTTGGACAGCAGTTTGATTCGTGTTTTCTGACTTTGTAACTGATATGAATGTTAAAATAAAGTACATAAATGAGTTCCTCTCATCAAGACATTAATTTTAGACTCCGGATTCATGTCGTTTCGATTCTCGGAGCCCTAGATATGCCTAATTTGGTTTTTGTTAAAGATTGAAAGGTGTTCTTGGCATGAACAAGGTTGGGTCCGACTTTGTGACCATCCTTGGTGTCTTTAGGGTGTGTCATTTGGTTAGGACTGATGGTGGGTTGAATTTTCATGTTCGGGTCACCTAAATCCGAGCCACGGTTCACCCGTTGTGCCTAAATTACTGTTTTGAGTAAATTGATTTTCCCAAGTGTGGTCATGGCTGATATCCACGACCTAGGGACTGTTCTTGGAGTGTTCTTGAGTTCATAATTGTGTTGGGTGGTTTGAGTAGGCGGAAATGCATATGTGGCTCGCCCGAAACCGACACCCGGGGCTCAAGATACGACTCGATGAACTTTTAAACTTAAAACTTATGGTTAATGATTAAACTTATGTTAAAATTAATGGATTTCATTATTAATTAATTACTTATGATAAAAGAAGTAATTATTATTATTTAAAACTTATGATATAAATATTTATTATATCATTTAATTATTAATTATGATTTAATTAACATTTTAATTAAACTTATGATTAATAATACTTTTATTATTAAAGGAAAATACTTATGATAAGTATTAACTTTATTTTTGAGAAATTATTATAAGACTTATAATAAAGAATAAATTATTATTTAATTATTATAAGACTTAATTATTATTTAATTATGATTTAATTATTAAATACTTATGATTTAATAATTTTAATTAGAAACTTATGATATAATTAATAATTCATTATTAATTTATAATACTTATGATATGATTTAAAGATTATTATTATTAATAATATTTATAATATGATTAATATTTAATTAATTAATTAAATACTTATGTTATACTAATTATAACATTTCAACTTATATTAACTTTAATAATTCATTTTATTTAATTAAACTTATGTTAAGACATTATTATACACTTTTGACTTTAAATAACATTATAACCTATGTTATTATTATAATTTACACTTTTCAAATTAATGTTGACTATGTTTGACCAATGTTGACTTTTGAGTTGATTTTCGGTTGACTTTGACTTTCAGTTGACTTCTGTTGACTTTCTAAATAAGGAAACTTTCCTAACTTCAAAACTTTCTAAAAATAGAAATTTCTAAATTTGGAAACTTTCCAAAAATAGAAACTTTCCAAAAATAGAAACTTTCCAAAAATAGAAAACTTTCCAAAAATGGAAACCTGCTAAAAATAGAAACTTTCTAAAAATAGAAAGTGTGTCCTTATGCTGTTCCAATCAAACCGATGCTTGCTGAGTAATGTTCTATGTCTACTTGCAACATGTACAATAGCTATCATACTAAGACTTGACCTAAGTTAGTTATTTATTTCGACCTGCTTTATTTATAGGTCGGCGTTGTGATCTTTCTTGATCACTTTACTTTACTTGCTGTTCGCTTGTTTGTGAGATTTCTTTAGTTGCTATTTAAGGTGAGTTATAGTCCCGTTTTTACATACTTTTCAAAGTATACTTTTTGGGATGTGATTACATGCAGATTTTTATTTACGGTTAGACACAAGTAACAGTTAAATTTAATTATTCATTGTGAGTTGGACAAAAATATTCCCTAGTCTGGTAACTGTAATCATTGGTTTCTACCGGTGAACGCGAATCCTACGGATAGATCTATCGGGTTTGACAACCCCATTTCGAGCTAGTCGCGCTAGCAATTTGTAATCGGAATGTTTAGTACTTCGTAATTTGTTGTAGATACACTGTCCAAGTGTATATTTTTATTGTGTTTGGCAAGGGTAAATAAAGGGTTAAGTGGTTACCAGGTGGCTCATTGATAATGGAATAATGTTTAATGTTTTCTAACATTTTTAAATCTTGTGGTCTAAAGTTTACTTATTTATTTAAACCTATAATTCACTCAACCTTTGTGTTGACAGTTTACTTGCATGTTTTCACAGGTACTTGAGTTAAATGATGCTTCCGCTGTCTTTAGAAGAGTCTGCATGCATTTGGGCAGATTTTTATTGAAACAATTATGAAAATTAAGTTGGCATTCTATTTTTGGATAATTTAAATTGTGGGTTTGTTGGCAAGGTTTTGTGTCAACTTTTGGAATATTTAATATGTTGGGTTGTTTTAAACTACATATTTTGGTTTGTTTCCTTTTTGGGAAAACTTTTGAAATAAAAGAATGCAACTTTGTTTATTTAATTCATTTAAGTCCGATCAAGCTATGGGACCAACTGACGGATCCGTTAAGTGTTTTAACGGGGTCATCACATGTGGTATCAGAGCCAGGTTGTAGGGAACTAGGCGGTCTTAATGTGGTCAACCCGTGGTTATTAGGGTGCATTAGAGTCTAGTCTACAGCCCGACCTTTTTGCTATAGCATTATTATGCATTTCATTTTGTATAAGTTATATTATTAGCTTTCATATCTTTTTAGTATGTGGTTTGCGGTTTTGCTGTTTGCAGATGTCGACTTCGAGCGATAACTCTGTTGCTGCTCCTGCTCCACCGTCTCCTGCTAGACGTCGTGCTAATCAACCAGAGATCGATGATCTTGTTCATTACTATTTTTCTACCATTACTCATATGAACCGGGCTTATAATGAGGTGACACGTATTAACGCCCTTAGTGATTGTTTGCGCACTTTGCCACATAATGAAGTTATGGACGAGATCCGTGCCGACATGGGTAACTTTATCACTTTCAAGCATAGGGTTGAGGATGCGAACCGTAAGCGTGATCGAGAAGTTGATGCCAAGTTCGAGGCTCTCGAGAGCACTGTTCGTGTGTTGAAGGAAGAGTTGGATGTTGTGAAAGGGAAGTTGCGTAAGTATGAGGATCCTGCTGAGACTCATGCTGGACCAGCTTATCACACCCGCTCTAAGCGAATGTGATGTGATTATTCATATTGATTATCTATTTCATCAGACTTAATGTCCTTTTTATACATACATTTTGGGTTATGTACGGCGTTTTGCCGAGGATTTAATTAAGATTTTGTTATGGGATATTTTTTTCATTATGTATGGATGGTTATTTTTATGACGTCTATTATCATGTTTTATTTCTGATATTATGGCTCTTGGCATGTTATATTATGCATAATATATGTTCATTATGTTAGGTGCTATGTATGTTGTATGATGTTATCATAAAATATGTATGCATGTGATGGTTATTTCTATAACAATCATAACTGTCATGTTATTACTCATAGTGTTAGTTGACTAATATCTTAATGGTTAGTCTTTTCGTGTTTTGATCTATTCCCTTATGACACTAGTATTATTTTTGGTACTAACGGATGTGTTATTCTATTTTGAAGATCATGCCTCCAAGAGAGTCCACTGAAGCGCGTATGCAACGCCTGATCAATGAAGGAATTGCTGCTGCCATGGCAGCAAATGCTAATGTTAACGCCAATGTGAACAACAACCAGGTGGGATGCTCCCACAAAACTTTTATGGCTGGTCGACCCCAAGAATTCAGTGGTACGGAAGGACCAATAGGGCTTACTCGTTGGTTCGAGAAAATCGAATCTATTTTCAGGGTCAGTCGGGTCCGTGAAGAGGACAAAGTTAGTTTTGCTAGTTGCACTCTCAAGGATAGTGCCTTGACATGGTGGAACAATCTGGTTAGTAGTTTGGGAAGCGATGTAGCTTATGGTTTGGCCTGGAATGATTTTAAGGAAAGATTGATCACTCGCTATAGACCTCGGGGTGAGCTTAAGAAGCTAGAGGTCGAGCTCAAGAATTTGAAAATGCATGGCACCGAGTTAGATGCCTATGAACGAAGGTTTTTCGAGTTAACTTTGCTGTGTCCTAGGGTTTATGCGGATGAGGACCGCAAAATTGAGGCTTACATTGATGGTTTGTCCGAGAAGATTGAACACGGGGTTGAGTCCAGTGAACCCCAGACTATTGAGGCAGCTATGTCTATGGCCCACAAACTTAATGAAAAGGTGTTGAGAAGAAGCAAGACTACAGTTGTTGAAAGTAGTGAGGAGGTTGTCAGGAAGGCTGATAATGGGAAACGAAAGTGGGATAACAACCGCAATCAAAACCAGGGTCAGCAGAAGAAACAGGATACCTCAAGTGCTAATAACAGAAATCAGCGTGTGTGTCCTCGTTGCTATAAAGCTCATGATGGTTACTGCACAGTTACTTGTAAGAGGTGCTCTAAGCAAGGGCACATTGCTAAAGATTGTACAGTGCTTTTGCCGGGGTCTGCTACTCCCGCGACTGGTGGTAATAATAATAATGTTGGTAATAGAGGTGGTAACGGTAATGGGAAATCGAATAATGGAGGTAATCCAAGGGTTTGTTATGAGTGTGGGAAGCCGGGGCATTTCCGAGATGCTTGTCCCAACAAGAAGACTGCAGAGACTGCACGCGGCCGAGCGTTCAACATTAATGCTAAGGATGCGGAGGAAGATCCTAAGCTTGTTACTGGTACGTTCTCAGTCAACGATTTATCAGTTTATGTTCTATTTGATTCAGGGGCTGATTTAAGTTTTGTGTCGAATAAGTTAAGTCCAAAGATCAAAACGCCGTTAACTCTCTTAGACAATACTTATGTTGTTGAAGTAGCTAATGGTAAGGAACTTACTGCTAAGACTGTACATCGTAAGTGTAACATTAATCTGGGTGGTAGGGATTTCGAGATAGATTTGATACCGATTGAACTTGGTAGTTTTGATATTGTTATTGGTATGGATTGGCTGTCTGCGAACCGTGCCGAGATCGTCTGTTATGATAAGGCTATTCGTGTTACTGATGTGATTGGAGAGCCCCTGATGGTCTTTGGAGATAAGAAATGCACACAGTTAAACCTTATTTGCTGTATGAAAGTTCGTAAACATCTTCAAAGGCTGTCATGCTATCCTTGCTCATGTTGTTGATCCTAGTAAGGAAGTAAAGAACGTTGATGACGTTCATATTGTTAGAAATTTTCCCGAGGTGTTTCCCGATGACTTACCTGGCCTTCTGCCGCAACGCGCGGTAGAATTTCAGATTGATCTTGTTCCCGGCGCTGCTCCTGTAGCACGTGCTCCTTATCGTCTTGCGCCTTCTGAACTTCAAGAATTGTCAAGTCAACTCCGTGAGTTGTTAGACAAAGGTTTTATTCGTCCTAGTTCGTCCCCTTGGGGAGCTCCTGTTCTGTTTGTTAAGAAGAAGGATGGTTCTTTTCGTTTATGCATTGATTATCGTGAACTGAATAAGCTCACTGTTAAAAATCGTTATCCTCTTTCGAGAATTGATGATCTGTTCGATCAGCTTCAGGGTTCTTCTGTTTATTTAAAAATTGATCTTCGTTCTGGCTATCATCAGTTGCGTGTTAAAGAATCTGATGTTTCAAAAACTGCTTTTCGCACCCGTTACGGTCACTTTGAATTTCTTGTTATGCCGTTCAGATTGACAAATGCACCTGCTGTGTTCATGGACCTCATGAACCGTGTGTGTAGACCCTATCTGGACAAGTTCGTTATAGTTTTCATCGATGACATTCTTATCTATTCTAAGAGTGATGGAGAGCACGAAGAACACTTGAGGTTAGTGCTTGATTTGTTAAGGAAAGAAGAGTTGTACGCTAAGTTTTCTAAGTGTGCATTTTGGTTAAAAGAAGTTCAGTTCCTTGGTCACATTGTTAGCAAACAAGGAATACAAGTTGATCCTGCTAAAATTGAGGCGATTGAAAAGTGGGAAACTCCGAAAACTCCTACTCAAATTCGTCAGTTCTTAGGATTGGCAGGTTACTATCGAAGGTTCATCCAGGATTTCTCTCGTATAGCGAAACCTCTGACTGCTTTAACGCATAAGGGGAAAAAGTATGAGTGGAAGGATGAACAGGAGAATGCTTTTCAGATTTTGAAGAAGAAACTGACTACCGCTCCGATATTGTCTCTACCGGAGGGTAATGATGATTTTGTTGTTTATTGCGATGCATCACGACAAGGCTATGGTTGCGTTTTGATGCAACGAAAGAAGGTTATTGCGTATGCGTCACGTCAGTTGATGGTTCACGAACAGAACTATACAACTCATGATTTAGAGTTGGGAGCTGTTATTTTTGCACTGAAGATTTGGAGACACTATCTTTTAGGTGTTAAGAGTACTGTGTACACCGATCATAAGAGTCTTCAACATATTCTCGATCAAAAACATTTGAACATGAGACAACGAAGATGGATTGAGACGTTGAATGATTATGATTGTGACCTTTTGTATCATCCGGGTAAAGCCAATGTTGTGGCTGATGCTTTGAGTCGTAAAGAAAGGGCTGAACCACGAAGGGTTAGAGCTTTGAATATGACAGTTAGATCAAACCTCGTTAGGCAGATTCTTGAGGCACAACAAGAAGCCTTAAAGGAGGAGAATTTCGTGAAAGAGAATGTAGCCAAAGTAGCTAAGAAGTTTGAAGTTCGAGCTGATGGAACTAGATACTTTGCGGGACGTCTTTGGGTTCCGAAGTTCGGAGGTCTTCGACAGTTGATTTTAGATGAGGCTCATAAGTCTAGATACTCTATTCATCCTGGTTCAGGGAAGATGTATCAGGATCTTAAGGAGCTGTATTGGTGGCATAATTTGAAGGGTGACATAGCTAAGTATGTGTCTAAGTGTTTGACCTGTTCTAAGGTCAAAGCTGAACATCAAAAACCGTCCGGATTGTTGGTACAACCAAAAATTCTCGAGTGGAAGTGGGAAGGTATCACTATGGATTTTATCACTAAGTTACCAAGAGTTTCGGGTGGTTATGATGCGATTTGGGTGATTGTAGATCGACTCACTAAGTCGGCTCACTTTTTGCCGATTAGGGAAACCGATTCCATGGAGAAACTCACCCGTTTGTATTTGAAAGAGATTGTTTCGAGGCATGGTGTTCCCGTTTCTATTATTTCCGACAGAGATAGTCGATTTGTATCAAGATTTTGGCAATCGTTGCAAGAAGCCTTGGGCACTAGATTGGATATGAGCACCGCTTATCATCCTCAAACGGATGGTCAAAGTGAGAGGACCATTCAGACATTAGAAGATATGTTGCGAGCTTGTGTGATTGATTTTGGGAATGGGTGGGATAAGTATTTGCCGTTAGCTGAGTTTTCTTATAACAACAGTTATCACGCAAGTATTAAAGCCGCACCGTTTGAAGCTTTGTACGGTAGGAAATGTAGGTCTCCTATTTGTTGGAATGAGGTTGGGGATGCTCAACTTACAGGTCCAGAGATTATTCACGAGACTACTGAGAAGATTGTGCAAATTAAAGAAAGGTTGAGAACTGCTAGAAGTCGGCAAAAGAGTTATGCCGACAAAGGAAGGAAAGATGTTGAATTTCAAGTTGGTGATCGTGTTATGTTAAAAGTTTTGCCTTGGAAGGGTGTTATTCATTTTGGTAAAAGAGGGAAGTTAAGTCCTCGTTTCGTGGGACCGTTTGAGATCATTGAAAGAGTTGGACCGGTGGCTTATCGTTTGAAGTTACCACAAGAACTCAGTGCTGTTCACGATGTTTTCCATATTTCGAACTTAAAGAAGTGTTTGGCTGAATTTGATCAGACTATTCCTTTGGAGGAACTTCAAGTTGACATGCAATTGCATTTTATTGAGGAGCCAGTTGAGATCATTGACCGAGAGGTTAAGACTCTTAAACAGAGCAGAATTCCTATTGTTCAGGTCCGATGGAACGCTAGACGCGGTCCCGAGTTCACTTGGGAGCATGAAGACCAAATGAAGCAGAAGTACCCGCATTTGTTCTCAGATGCCGAGTCAACCCCTGCGCCTGCTTAAATTTCGGGACGAAATTTCCGTAACGGGGAGGTACTGTCACGACCCTACTTTTTCCGTTATATTTTTCTGTTAATTATTTAACGACCGTTAACTGTTAGTGTGCCACGTCATTTCTATGACATATATTATTATTTTTGTAATAATATATATATAATAATTATTATGTGTTATGTGAATATATGTATTCATATTTTAATTTATACGTTTCTACGTCTCGCGGATTTCTATCCGGCGAATCATTTCGGTTTTAAAACCAACGGTCGAGCTTTCGGGATTTTTAAATCCTAAATATTTTAAATATGATATTTTATGATCATATTATTAATAGGTGTATTTATATTTATTTTTCGTCGCGCGTTTGTTATCTTTCCGAAATTTTAATCGCGTAAGCGTGTTTTCGCGTTTCGGGATTCGTTCGGGCATTCGGGCCATCAGGAATTGCACGTTTTTCAATAATGGACAAGTTGGCCCACTAAGGGGCCCACCCCCTTGCAAATTCGGCCGAACACTCCCAAGGGGAGGGAGTGTTGGCTCTTGTTTTCCCATTTTTGCAATTTTACTTCTACTTTCATCTAAACCTAATTTAGTTTTTCTCTCCCTCTTCTCCCTTCTCCCTAGCCGTCGCCTACCACCACCATTATCATCATCTTCATTAATTTGCAAGCTTGGATCAAGAGATAACTAGCATAAACGTGTTCCTCTCTTCGTTCTCTACGCGATTATATACTTTGATTCTCGATTAGAGTATAAACCCTAACCCTAGAACTTTTCATTTTCATTTTTATTTCTGTATTTTGAGTTTATATTATTAGTATGATGTATATTAGTTGTTGTAATGTTGTTTGGATGCGTAGAATTACTCGTTTGCATATGTTTTCGGTTTGTAAATTTTGGACAGCAGTTTGATTCGTGTTTTCTGACTTTGTAACTGATATGAATGTTAAAATAAAGTACATAAATGAGTTCCTCTCATCAAGACATTAATTTTAGACTCCGGATTCATGTCGTTTCGATTCTCGGAGCCCTAGATATGCCTAATTTGGTGTCTTTAGGGTGTGTCATTTGGTTAGGACTGATGGTGGGACAAATTTTCATGTTCGGGTCACCTAAATCCGAGCCACGGTTCACCCGTTGTGCCTAAATTACTGTTTTGAGTAAATTGATTTTCCCAAGTGTGGTCATGGCTGATATCCACGACCTAGGGACTGTTCTTGGAGTGTTCTTGAGTTCATAATTGTGTTGGGTGGTTTGAGTAGGCGGAAATGCATATGTGGCTCGCCCGAAACCGACACCCGGGGCTCAAGATACGACTCGATGAACTTTTAAACTTAAAACTTATGGTTAATGATTAAACTTATGTTAAAATTAATGGATTTCATTATTAATTAATTACTTATGATAAAAGAAGTAATTATTATTATTTAAAACTTATGATATAAATATTTATTATATCATTTAATTATTAATTATGATTTAATTAACATTTTAATTAAACTTATGATTAATAATACTTTTATTATTAAAGGAAAATACTTATGATAAGTATTAACTTTATTTTTGAGAAATTATTATAAGACTTATAATAAAGAATAAATTATTATTTAATTATTATAAGACTTAATTATTATTTAATTATGATTTAATTATTAAATACTTATGATTTAATAATTTTAATTAGAAACTTATGATATAATTAATAATTCATTATTAATTTATAATACTTATGATATGATTTAAAGATTATTATTATTAATAATATTTATAATATGATTAATATTTAATTAATTAATTAAATACTTATGTTATACTAATTATAACATTTCAACTTATATTAACTTTAATAATTCATTTTATTTAATAAAACTTATGTTAAGACATTATTATACACTTTTGACTTTAAATAACATTATAACCTATGTTATTATTATAATTTACACTTTTCAAATTAATGTTGACTATGTTTAACCAATGTTGACTTTTGAGTTGATTTTCGGTTGACTTTGACTTTTAGTTGACTTCTGTTGACTTTCTAAATAAGGAAACTTTTGCTAACTTCAAAACTTTCTAAAAATAGAAATTTCTAAATTTGGAAACTTTCCAAAAATAGAAACTTTCCAAAAATAGAAACTTTCCAAAAATAGAAAACTTTCCAAAAATGGAAACCTGCTAAAAATAGAAACTTTCTAAAAATAGAAAGTGTGTCCTTATGCTGTTCCAATCAAACCGATGCTTGCTGAGTAATGTTCTATGTCTACTTGCAACATGTACAATAGCTATCATACTAAGACTTGACCTAAGTTAGTTATTTATTTTGACCTGCTTTATTTATAGGTCGGCGTTGTGATCTTTCTTGATCACTTTACTTTACTTGCTGTTCGCTTGTTTGTGAGATTTCTTCAGTTGCTATTTAAGGTGAGTTATAGTCCCGTTTTTACATACTTTTCAAAGTATACTTTTTGGGATGTGATTACATGCATATTTTTATTTACGGTTAGACACAAGTAACAGTTAAATTTAATTATTTATTGTGAGTTGGACAAAAATATTCCCTAGTCTGGTAACTGTAATCATTGGTTTCTACCGGTGAACGTGAATCCTACGGATAGATCTATCGGGTTTGACAACCCCATTTCGAGCTAGTCGCGCTAGCAATTTATAATCGGAATGTTTAGTACTTCGTAATTTGTTGTAGATACACTGTCCAAGTGTATATTTTTATTGTGTTTGGCAAGGGTAAATAAAGGGTTAAATGGTTACCAGGTGGCTCATTGATAATGGAATAATGTTTAATGTTTTCTAACATTTTTAAATCTTGTGGTCTAAAGTTTACTTATTTATTTAAACCTATAATTCACTCAACCTTTGTGTTGACAGTTTACTTGCATGTTTTCACAGGTACTTGAGTTATATGATGCTTCCTCTGTCTTTAGAAGAGTCTGCATGCATTTGGGCAGATTTTTATTGAAACAATTATGAAAATTAAGTTGGCATTCTATTTTTGGATAATTTAAATTATGGGTTTCTTGGCAAGGTTTTGTGTCAACTTTTGGAATATTTAATATGTTGGGTTGTTTTAAACTACATATTTTGGTTTGTTTCCTTTTTGGGTAAAAACTTTTGAAATAAAAGAATGCAACTTTGTTTATTTAATTCATTTAAGTCCGATCAAGCTATGGAACCAACTGACGGATCCGTTAAGTGTTTTGACGGGGTCGTCACACTTTGAAGCTAGATCCATTTTTCTAATTTCTAGTTATTTTATCCAAAAAACTTGAGGTAGTAATGATGTTCATAACATCATTCGATTCATACATATAAAGCTATCTTATTCGAAGGTTTAAACTTGTAATCACTAGAACATAGTTTAGTTAATTCTAAACTTGTTCGCAAATAAAAGTTAATCCTTCTAACTTGACTTTTAAAATCAAATAAACACATATTCTATATCTATATGATATGCTAACTTAATGATTTAAAACCTGGAAACACGATGAACACCATAAAATCGGATATACGCCGTCGTAGTGAAACCGGGGGCTGTTTTGGTTTGGATAATTAAAAACTATGATAAACTTTGATTTAAAAGTTGTTCTTCTGGGAAAATGATTTTTCTTATGAACATGAAACTATATCCAAAAATCATGGTTAAACTCAAAGTGGAAGTATGTTTTCCAAAATGGTTATCTAGACGTCGTTCTTTCGACTGAAATGACTACCTTTACAAAAATGACTTGTAACCTGTAATTCCAACTATAAACTTATACTTTTCCTGTATAGATTCATAAACTTAAGTTCAATATGAAATCATAGCAACTGAATTCACTCAAAACAGATTTAAAATGAAGAAGTTATGGGTAAAACAAGATTGAATATTTTTGATCTTTTTAGCTACGGGAAATGTTTAACAAATCTATACAAATCATATCCTAGCTAACTTTTATTTTATTATACATGTATTCTAATATATTATGTAATCTTGGGATACCATAGACACGTATACAAATGTTTTGACATATCATATCGACCCATGTATATATATTATTTGGAACAACCATAGACACTCTATATGCAGTAATGTTGGAGTTAGTGATGTGCATAGAGGTGTATACGAAATAGTTATATTTTTACAACGAAATACTATTAAATACGATACAATTTTACACAAGTTATTTATTTATTTATAGAGTGGATATACCTAAACCTTGCTACAACACTTATAGGCAGTGTACCTAATCGTACAGTAGTGTAGTTTTTAGTAAGTCTGGTTCGTTCCACAGGGAATCTTTTAAACAAGCTTAACGCTATATTAGTTTTAACTTATAAAAATACAAATATATATATAAGTAATATTATTATTATAAAATGGAGTTTTTACCGTTTAATGACCGGTTTGTCGATTTTAAAACTTTAGTCGCAGTTAAAACCTAATGTAAAATATTAATTATATAAAAGACTTAATTTAAAACCTAAAGTAAATAACGATAACGAAAGTGCGATAAAATAAAAGTGCGATAATTAAAGAGTACGATAATTAAAAGTGCAATTAAATACAATAACAATAAATAAAAGTGCGATAATTAAAAGTTCAATTAAATATGAAATAAAGGAAATTAAATATGAAATAAAGGAATTATGCTTATTTAAACTTCCATAATCATGATGTTTGACGTGTTGATTTTTAGTTTATTTCCATGGATTAATTGTTCTTTGTCCTGGATTATTTAATATTGTAGTGACCCGAACTTTTCCATGTTTATATATATATTAAATGAAATTGTTATTTACATGATTAAGTGTTTCCAACATGTTAAGCAATCAAACTTGTTAAGACTTTATTAATTGAAATAGGTTTCATATAGACAATTGACCACCCAAGTTGACCGGTGATTCACGAACGTTAAAACTTGTAAAAACTATACGATGACATATATATGGTTATATATATAGTTAACATGATTTTATTATAAGTATGTATCTCATTAGGTATTTTAACAATGAGTTATATACATAAAAATGAGACTATTAATTTAAGAAACTCGAAAATGATATATATAACGATTATCGTTATAACAACGTCTTACTAGGTACATATGAATCATATTAAGATATTGATACACTTGGTTAATTATGTTAAATGATAATTAAATATATTATTAAGTGTATTAACAATGAAATACATATGTAAAAATAAGACTACTAACTTAATGATTTCGAAACGAGACATATATGTAACGATTATCGTTGTAACGGCATTTAACTGTATATATATCATACTAAGATATATTATATATCATAATATCATGATAATATAACAATTTAACATCTCATTTGTTATAATAAACAATGGGTTAACAACATTCAACAAGATCGTTAACCTAAAGGTTTCAAAACAACATTTACATGTAATGACTCACGATGACTTAACGACTCAGTTAAAATGTATATACATGTAGTGTTTTAATATGTATTCATACACTTTTGAAAGACTTCAAGACACTTATCAAAATACTTCTACTTAACAAAAATGATTACAATTACATCCTCCTTCAGTTTCATCAACAATTCTACTCGTATGCACCCGTATTCGTACTCGTACAATACACAGCTTTTAGATGTATGTACTATTGGTATATTGTCATAACCCGACCTTAACCATAAGGACGAATACAATAACATATGATTTCATCGCGAGGTATTGACCTCTATATGCGACATTTTTCAAAAACTGCATTCGTTTTTACAATACAAACCATAGCTTTTATTACAAATACAAGGTTTAAACAACTTAATAATGATTATCGTTTAGCGATAATCTTAGACTTACAAACTTTACATGGGATAATAACAATACGACCTCCAACATATTTTACATTACAAATCCTCCGATATGCAGTTTTATTTTTGACACAAATATGCATACTCAAGATCTTGCTTAAATTCAACATGTTGCAGCAGAAGCTTTTAGTTATCACCTGAGAATAAACATGCTTAAAACGTCAACATAAAGTTGGTGAGATATAGGTTTAATGCCGGCAGCGTTATAAATATAGACCACAAGATTTCATATATAAACGTTTTAATAAAAATATTCTAAGTTGTTGAGCACTTGATAACCATACTTAACATTTAATCAACGTCGCATATTCCCTTTATTATGAAATCTTACTACACCGTACCAAGTGTAGTCACCGAAACAAAGTACTGTGCAACCGTTGAATACTGGTCGTCCAGTCCGGTTGGGGTTGTCAGGCCCGATAGATCTATCAACAGGATTCGCTTTTACAATACCTCATGTAAATAATAGTTACCAAGTTACAGGGAAGTATGCCAGTGGTACAACTCAACGTAGAATATATATTTTTAATCACTTGTGTCCATAACGTAAATCATAAAATGCATGTATTCTCATTCCGAAATATTTAGAGTTTAAAAGTGGGACTATATACTCACTTTTGCCTTGAAGGTATTTATCACGACTTGGTCTCCGATTGATATCACAAACCTAACCATATATATAATATATCAACATATTTTCTTTTCAAGTAATCGTTATATATATATATATATATATATATATATATATATATATATATATACTTTTAATACTTTTAATATTTTCTTAGTCCGTAGTTAGCAGTCCGATGTTAGTGGTCCATAATTAGTTGCTTAAATAAAATAAATAAAGACCCCATCTTATTCGTATTGATCAGAATTAATCTTGACCCATGGTACCATGTTGTCAAATGACGTGTTGCGTACATAAAGTACCGTGTTGTCAAATGACGTGTTGCGTACAATCATGAGGTCTTATGATTAATCTTCTCGTGTTGTTTACGGGTGGTCCTGAAATATATAAAATCAAATCATAAGTAAATATATATTAAATATTATGTTAATTAGCCAAGATATGATTAATCCGATTTTGTCATAATATGATATATTACAGGTCTTGAAGTGTTTTTAAAAATCAAATTATAAGGATCTATTTAGTTTGCGAACAAGTTTGAAATCACTCAAACTATGTTCTTGTTGTTAAAATTTTACAACACAAAATAAGATAGCTATATAAATATGAATCGAATAAGGTTATGAATAAGGTTACTACCTCAAGTTACTTGGACAAAGCTACTGGAAAAGGTAAGAAAAATCTTGGAATCAAAAGAGTGGTGGAGTGGGATTGAAAGATTGGAAGTAATCTCCTTGAAATCGGATGACTATATTGATACGTTCTTGAGTAGGTAAATGAAGAGAGATTAGGGAGTGAATTAACTAGAAAGAAAATTGGAAATGAAATTGTATGTGTGTGTGTGCAAAATAGCATGATTATGGGATGGATATATAGGAGATTTAGTTTATTTTCTTGCACAAAAGTCACACATGAGGTTAAATGGCTGGTTCCCACATGTAACATCATGTCTAGTGGCTGATCATTGAAGTTTATTGTTGGTATATACCAATAGTAAATACGTATAGAAGCTGGGTATGATACGGTTACATATACCCTAGATATACTTGTAGAAATTTTGAGGAATCGGAACGAGAATTCAAATATGGACGGGTTTATAACTGTAAAAGACGCTCAAAACTGGGCTTTTATTTTTGGGTCAAACCGGGCCAAAATAAAATTTTAAGACATTTTTAATAAAGCAATGTTAGCCCAAACTCTGCCCCTTGGACCCCGCCAGGGGTTGCCACCCCTTGGACCCTGCCAGGGGTTGCCACCCCTTGGACCCCGCTTATCGGGGGCGCTGCCCCCGAACCCCCGTCATAATCAAGATAAGTTCAAACAAGTGTACACTCCACATAATCGTAAGTATATATGTCAAAGAATGTTACATATAGTTATCGTTTTGAAAACTTAAGTTAGTGGTCTCAAAGTATACTTATAACTCATTGTTGTTAGTTCACAATGAAATGTTAAACCATCCTTAAATCATGTTAAATATGTATAGATATGTACATATACATAATCGTATAATTATCGTGTGTTATATAGTTCGTGATATCATCGGTCAAATTGGACGGTCAAACGTTGTGTGAAACTCTTTTCAAAAACATAAGTCTCAACAATTTGGATTGCTTATCATGTTGGTAAGGTTTATTTTATATAAATATTAATCTCATAAGTATAAAACGATCGAAAAAAATCCGGGTCGTTACAGTACCTACCCGTTAAATAAATTTCGTCCCGAAATTTTAAAGTTGTACCTATTTTACGTTGTCGGGAAACAAATGTGGGTACTTTTGTTTCATCTGATCCTCTCGTTCCCAAGTAAACTCGGGACCTCTTCGAGCATTCCAACGAACCTTAATGATTGGTATGTTGCTCTGCTTGAGCCGTTTAACTTCACGGTCCATGATTTCGACTGGTTCTTCTATGAATTGTAGTTTCTCATCGACTTGAATTTCTTCAAGAGGAATGGTGAGATCTTCCTTTGCAAGACATTTCTTGAGGTTTGAGACGTGAAATGAATTATGTACTCCAGCGAGTTGTTGTGGTAACTCGAGTCGATAAGCTACCGGTCCGATGCGTTCGATGATCTTGAACGGGCCTACATACCTTGGGTTCAGTTTACCCCTTTTTCCAAAATGTATTACACCTTTCCAAGGTGACACCTTTAGCATAACTATGTCACCGATCTGAAACTCTAATGGTTCCCTTCGGACATCCGCGTAGCTCTTTTGGCGACTATGGGCTGTTTTCAATCTCTCCTTGATTTGCACTATCTTCTCAGTAGTTTCATGGATGATCTCGGGACCAGTTAATTGTCGATCTCCTACTTCATTCCAACAGATAGGGGATCTACACTTCCTTCCATACAATGCTTCGAATGGTGCAGCTTTAATGCTCGTATGATAACTATTATTATACGAGAATTCTGCTAATGGTAGATATTTATCCCATCCATTTCCAAAATCGATCACACATGCCCTGAGCATGTCTTCAAGAGTCTGAATTGTTCTTTCACTCTTCCCGTCAGTTTGCGGATGGTATGCGGTGCTCATATCCAAACGGGTTCCCAGGGCCTCCTGTAGTGATTGCCAAAACTTTGATGTAAATCTACTATCACGATCGGATATAATGGAAATAGGTATTCCATGCATTGAAACAATTTCCTTTATGTATAATCGTAATAGTTTCTCCATTCTATCTGTTTCCTTTATAGGCAAGAAATGTGCAGATTTGGTGAGACGATCAACTATTACCCAAATGGTGTCATAACCCCAGGCAGTCTTAGGTAACTTTGTGATGAAATCCATGGTAATACCATCCCATTTCCATTCTGGGATTTCTGGTTGTTGAAGTAACCCTGACAGCTTCTGGTGTTCTGCTTTGACTTTGGAACAAGTTAAACATTCCCCAACATATGTTGCAACATCTGTCTTTAAATTAGGCCACCAATAATGCGTCTTAAGATCTTGAAACATCTTTCCAACTCCAGGATGTATCGAGTATCTTGTCTTATGTGCCTCATTCAATATCAACTTCCTTAATCCACCCAACTTCGGTACCCAAATACGGTTTGCAAAATATCGAATTCCGTCTTCCCGTATAACGAGTTGCTTCTCATACTTCTTCATTATTTCATTTCCTATGTTTTCTTTAGTAAGAGCTTCTCGTTGAGCCTCTTTGATTTGTGAGTTGAGATTCATGAGAATTTTTATGTTCATTGCTCGTACTCGAATTGGTTCCCGTTCCTTTCTGCTTAGAGCGTCGGCCACTACATTCGCTTTCCCGGGATGATAGCAAATCTCACAATCATAGTCGTTTATCAGCTCGACCCACCTACGTTGCCTCATGTTCAGCTGTTTCTGATCAAAAATATGTTGAAGGCTTTTATGATCAGTAAACACAGTGCATTTAACCCCATATAAATAGTGTCTCCATATCTTCAATGCAAACATTACTGCTCCCAATTCTAAATCATGCGTCGTATAATTCCGCTCGTGAATCTTCAATTGTCGGGATGCGTATGCTATAACTTTCTTCTGTTGCATAAGGACGCAACCAAAACCTTGTCGCGAAGCGTCACAATATATCTCGAAATCATCGTTCCCTTCAGGTAATGATAAAATAGGTGCCGTAGTCAACTTCTTCTTCAGTAATTGAAATGCACTCTCTTGCTCAGAAGTCCATTCGTACTTCTTCCCTTTTTGCGTTAACGCTGTTAATGGTTTAGCTATTCGGGAAAAATCTTGAATAAACCTTCTATAATAACCAGCTAAACCCAAAAATTGGCGTATCTGCGTTGGTGTCTTAGGAGTCTCCCATTTTTCAATGACCTCAATTTTAGCTGGATCAACCTGAATTCCTTTGCTACTAACAACGTGGCCAAGAAATTGCACTTCTTTCAACCAAAATGCACACATAGAAAATTTGGCGTATAACTGTTCTTTTCTTAACAATTCTAATACCAACCTTAAATGCTGCTCATGCTCTTGCTCACTCTTGGAATAGATAAGAATATCGTCAATGAAAACGATAACAAACTTATCTAAATACGGACTACAAACTCGATTCATGAGGTCCATGAATACAGCTGGCGCATTAGTCAACCCAAACGGCATGACCAAAAATTCATAATGACCGTAGCGTGTCCGAAAAGCAGTTTTCAGAATATCTTCTTCTTTGACACGTAATTGATGATAGCCCGATCTTAAGTCGATTTTCGAGTACACACATGATCCTTGCAATTGATCAAATAAGTCATCAATTCTCGGTAGTGGATACCGATTCTTGATAGTTAACTTATTTAATTCACGATAATCTATACACATTCGGAAAGATCCATCTTTCTTCTTGACGAATAAAATCGGAGCTCCCCACGGTGAAGTGCTCGGTCGAATGAAACCACGGTCCAGTAATTCTTGTAACTGGCTTTGTAACTCTTTCATCTCAGATGGTGCAAGTCTATATGGAGCACGAGCCACTGGTGTAGCTCCTGGTACTAGATCTATTTGAAATTCTACAGATCTAAATGGAGGTAATCCCGGCAACTCTTCCAGAAATACTTCAGGAAATTCTCTTGCCACAGGCACGTCGTTGATGCTCTTCACTTTTTCCTTTGTTTCGACTTTATTAACATGTGCTAGGATAGCATAGTACCCTTTCTTCAAGCACTTTTGAGCTTTCAAACTACTAATGAGTTTTAGCTTTGAGTTACCCTTCTCTCCATAAGTCATTAATGGCGTTCTATCCTTACGAGGAATGCGAATTGCCTTCTTGGCGCACACAACTTCAGCTCCTATTTTGGACATCCAGTCCATGCCGACTATTACATCAAAACTTCCTAATTCTACGGGTATCAAATCAATCTTAAATGTTTCTCCGGCTAAATTTATTTTACAATCACGGCAAATTTTATCGGCTTTAATTAGTTTACCATTAGCTAACTCAATCATGTACTTAACATCTAGAGGTAATAATGAACAATTCAATTTAGCGTGAAAGTCTCTACACACGTAACTTCTATCGGCACCAGTATCAAATATAATAGATGCGGATAAGTTATTACTGGTAAACGTACCCGTAACAAGCTCCGGGTCTTCATACGCCTCTCTAGCATTAATAACAAATGCTCTTCCACGTGCAGATCCGTTATTCTTCTCTGGATTCGGGCACTGACTCTTATAATGACCCTGTTTCCCACACCCATAACAAGTAACAGTGGCCAAGGCAGTTCTATTTGCATTGGTGGCAGGAGTCTTGGTACCGTTTGTATTTGTAGCGGGAACCCTACAATCTTCAGCAATATGACCTTTTCGATTACAATTGTTGCACACCACATTACAATAACCAGAGTGATGTTTGTGGCATCTGTTACATAAAGGATTTCGTCCCTTGTAACCTGAGTTCGAACAACTACCCGCACCTTGCGTGGTTTCTTGTTTCTTGTTGGATTGTTGATGATTACCTTCCTACTTTCTTTTGTTTCCCGATGTCTTGACATCGGTGTTCTTATCCAGAATAATCTAGTCCATCAACTCGTTCGCCATGGTGATAGCTTCTTGAATAGTCTTGGGTTTGGATGCTGTAACATTTGCCTTGACCTTTTTAGGCAAACCGTCTTTGTACAGTTCAATCTTCCGTTCTTCGGTTGGTGCCAATTCGGGACATAGCAAAGCTAATTCCATGAATCGCTGATTGTAGTTGGTGAGTTCAGTACCAACAACTTTCAGGCTTCGTAATTCAGCTTCCAACTTCCTAACCTCGTTCCTTGGACAATATTCGTTGATTAGCATTGTTTTGAATTCTTTCCAAGGAGTATCATAAGCTACATCTCCTCCAACGGCCTTCACATAGTTTTTCCACCATGTGAGTGCACTATCTTGTAGGGTGCACGATGCATACTTGGTCATGTCCTTCTCAATACAACCACTAATTTTAAACACAGACTCAATCTTTTCGATCCACCGGGTTAAACCAACCGGTCCTTCTGTTCCACTGAATGATGAGGGCTTGCAACCTTGAAAAGTTTTGTAAGTGCACCCCACACGAGGATTTGGGTTAACTGCAGCACCTCTTGCAGCCTCGACCCATAACATTCTGTCGTTCACTCGCTGATTGATGAGTTCCTGTATTTCTTGTTCCGTCATTCGGTTCAATCGCGCCATAATCTTCAACAAGAATGAAAAAAAATAATTATTCACATGGAATATTATAGATGTAGTATGTATTTACAGTACATCGTAGCTTATTAATAATATGAACCAGTTATTATTATAAAAGCCTTTTCTTCTTATTAGCGTTTTATAATTATATCTAGGGTAGTACCTACCCGTTAAAGTTCATACTTAATAGCTTAGTACGAAAATCAATTACTACCACCCAAATAATACTTAACCATGGAAAATTATTGCATTTCACGCTTCACTATTTTACATATGCTTATCTTACATCAAACATTAAGCAAACCACACTAGTAATATTATACAAAACATTATATGATCCCATGGTTTAAAACAACAGCGCATCATTTAACCCAAAGCGTTTGTGTTCAAAGAAATCGCTTAAAGGTTATCCTGGTTGTCTCCCTGCGTTTTGGCTGAGGAACCGAAGAACTGGATGTCGGGATAGAACTAATAGGAATAGCGGGAATAGGTGTGGAAGTATCTGGTGGAGTTAGTGCGACAACATTCTCTCTAGACTCGGGATTTGGATTTTCCATTTCAGTAGCCTTTCGTTTCTTTCCTCGTTCGAACTTGTCTTTCGTAATTTCCTGTATTTCTTCCTCCTCAGGATCACTTTCTGGTTCCTCTTCAATTGATTCATCCGGAACTTGTGAGTCTTCCCCAAAGGTGTCATTTTCATCATCGGATAGGTTAATGACTGGAACACCATCTGAAGATTCTGGTTCGGAGTCGCTGAATGTGATAATAAGTTCTAGGCCAGACATCTATCACATAACAACTAGCACGTTAATACCACATCATATTTACATATTAATTTTTAACCAACAAGGATAAGCAATAGTTTTCGAAATCAAACACGGTCAAAGTCCAGACTCTCTAATGCATCCTAACAAACTCGATAAGACACACTAATGCAAATTTTCTGGTTCTCTAAGACCAACGCTCTGATACCACATGTCATAACCCGACCTTAACCATAAGGACGAATACAATAACATATGATTTCATCGCGAGGTATTGACCTCTATATGCGACATTTTTCAAAAACTGCATTCGTTTTTACAATACAAACCATAGCTTTTATTACAAATACAAGGTTTAAACAACTTAATAATGATTATCGTTTAGCGATAATCTTAGACTTACAAACTTTACATGTGATAATAACAATACGACCTCCAACATATTTTACATTACAAATCCTTCGATATGCAGTTTTATTTTTGACACAAATATGCATACTCAAGATCTTGCTTAAATTCAACATGTTGCAGCGGAAGCTTTTAGTTATCACCTGAGAATAAACATGCTTAAAACGTCAACATAAAGTTGGTGAGATATAGGTTTAATGCCAGCAACGTTATAAATATAGACCACAAGATATCATATATAAACGTTTTAATAAAAATATTCTAAGTTGTTGAGCACTTGATAACCATACTTAACATTTAATCAACGTCGCATATTCCCTTTATTATGAAATCTTACTACACCGTACCAAGTGTAGTCACCGAAACAAAGTACTATGCAACCGTTGAATACTGGTCGTCCAGTCCAGTTGGGGTTGTCAGGCCCGATAGATCTATCAACAGGATTCGCGTTTACAATACCTCATGTAAATAATAGTTACCAAGTTACAGGGAAGTATGCCAGTGGTACAACTCAACGTAGAATATATATTTTTAATCACTTGTGTCCATAACGTAAATCATAAAATGCATGTATTCTCATCCCGAAATATTTAGAGTTTAAAAGTGGGACTATATACTCACTTTTGCCTTGAAGGTATTTATCACGACTTGGTCTCCGATTGATATCACAAACCTAACCATATATATAATATATCAACATATTTTCTTTTCAAGTAATCGTTATATATATATATATATATATATATATATATATATATATATATATATATATATATATATATATACTTTTAATACTTTTAATATTTTCTTAGTCCGTAGTTAGCAGTCCGATGTTAGTGGTCCACAATTAGTTGCTTAAATAAAATAAATAAAGACCCCATCGTATTCATATTGATCAGAATTAATCTTGACCCATGGTACCATGTTGTCAAATGACGGGTTGCGTACATAAAGTACCGTGTTGTCAAATGACGTGTTGCATACAATCATGAGGTCTTATGATTAATCTTCTCGTGTTGTTTACGGGTGGTCCTGAAATATATAAAATCAAATCATAAGTAAATATATATTAAATATTATGTTAATTAGCCAAGATATGATTAATCCGATTTTGTCATAATATGATATATTACAGGTCTTGAAGTGTTTTTAAAAACCAAATTAGAAGGATCTATTTAGTTTGCGAACAAGTTTGAAATCACTCAAACTATGTTCTTGTTGTTAAAATTTTACAACACAAAATAAGATAGCTATATAAATATGAATCGAATAAGGTTATGAATAAGGTTACTACCTCAAGTTACTTGGACAAAGCTACTGGAAAAGGTAAGAAAAATCTTGGAATCAAAAGAGTGGTGGAGTGGGATTGAAAGATTGGAAGTAATCTCCTTGAAATCGGATGACTATATTGATACGTTCTTGAGTAGGTAAATGAAGAGAGATTAGGGAGTGAATTAACTTGAAAGAAAATTGGAAATGAAATTATATGTGTGTGTGTGCAAAATAGCATGATTATGGGATGGATATATATGAGATTTAGTTTGTTTTCTTGCACAAAAGTCACACATGAGGTTAAATGGCTGGTTCCCACATGTAACATCATGTCTAGTGGCTGATCATTGAAGTTTATTGTTGGTATATACTAATAGTAAATACGTATAGAAGCTGGGTATGATACGGTTACATATACCCTAGATATACTTGTAGAAATTTTGAGGAATCGGAACGAGAATTCAAATATGGACGGGTTTATAACTGTAAAAGAGGCTCAAAACTGGGCTTTTATTTTTGGGTCAAACCGGGCCAAAATAAAATTTTAAGACATTTTTAATAAAGAAATGTTAGCCCAAACTCTGCACCTTGGACCCCGCCAGGGGTTGCCACCCCTTGGACCCCGCCAGGGGTTGCCACCCCTTGGAGCCCGCCAGGGGTTGCCACCCCTTGGACCCCGCTTATCGGGGGCGCTGCCCCTGAACCCCCGTCATAATCAAGATAAGTTCAAACAAGTGTGCACTCCACATAATCGTAAGTATATATGTCAAAGAACGTTACATATAGTTATCGTTTTGAAAACTTAAGTTAGTGGTCTCAAAGTATACTTATAACTCATTGTTGTTAGTTCACAATGAAATGTTAAACCATCCTTAAATCATGTTAAATATGTATAGATATGTACATATACATAATCGTATAATTATCGTGTGTTATATAGTTTGTGATATCATCGGTCAAATTGGACGGTCAAACGTTGTGTGAAACTCTTTTTAAAAACATGAGTATCAACAGTTTGGATTGCTTATCATGTTGGTAAGGTTTATTTTATGTAAATATTAATCTCATAAGTATAAAACGATCGGAAAAAATCCGGGTCGTTACATATATACACTCCAATGATCAGCTCTTAGCAGCCCATGTGAGTCACCTAACACATGTGGGAACCATCATTTGGCAACTAGCATAAAATATCTCATAAAATTACAAAAATATGAGTAATCATTCATGACTTATTTACATGAAAACAAAATTACATATCCTTTATATCTAATCCATACACCAACAACCAAAAACACCTACAAACACTTTCATTCTTTAATTTTCTTCATCTAATTGATCTCTCTTAAGTTCTATCTTCAAGTTCTAAGTGTTCTTCATAAATTCTAAAAGTTCTAGTTTCATAAAATCAAGAATACTTCCAAGATTGCAAGTTTACTTCCAAGTTTTCTAAATCCATTCCAAGTAATCATCCAAGATCAAGAAACCTTTGTTACTTATAGTAGGTTATCTTTCTAATACAAGGTAAAAGTCATATTCAAACTTTAATTCAATTTCTATAGCTATAACAATCTTATTTCGAGTGGAAATCTTACTTGAAATTGTTTTCGTGTCATGATTCTTCTTCAAGAACTTTCAAGCCATCCAAGGATCCTTTGAATCTAGATCTATTTTTCTCATTTCCAGTAGTTTTATCCAAGGAACTTGAGGTAGTAATGATGTTCATAACATCATTCTATTCATACATATAAAGCTATCTTATTCGAAGGTTTAAACTTGTAATCACTAGAACATAGTTTAGTTAATTCTAAACTTGTTCGCAAATAAAAGTTAATCCTTTTAACTTTACTTTTAAAATCAACTAAACACATGTTCTATATCTATATGATATGCTAACTTAATGATTTAAAACCTGGAAACACGAAAAACACCGTAAAACCGGATTTACGCGGTCGTAGTAACACCGCGGGCTGTTTTGGGTTAGTTAATTAAAAACTATGATAAACTTTGATTTAAAAGTTGTTATTCTGGGAAAATGATTTTTATTATGAACATGAAACTATATCCAAAAATTATGGTTAAACTCAAAGTGGAAGTATGTTTTCTAAAATGGTCATCTAGACGTCGTTCTTTCGACTGAAATGACTACCTTTACAAAAACGACTTGTAACTTATTTTTCTGACTATAAACCTATACTTTTTATATTTAGATTCATAAAATAGATTTCAATATGAAACCATAGCAATTTGATTCACTCAAAACGGATTTAAAATGAAGAAGTTATGGGTAAAACAAGATTGGATAATTTTTCTCATTTTAGCTACGTGAAAATTGGTAACAAATCTATTCCAACCATAACTTAGTCAACTTGTATTGTATATTATGTAATTTTGAGATACCATAGACACGTATACAATGTTTCGACCTATCATGTCGACACATCTATATATATTTCAGAACAACCATAGACACTCTATATGTGAATGTTGGAGTTAGCTATACAGGGTTGAGGTTGATTCCAAAATATATATAGTTTGAGTTGTGATCAATACTGAGATACGTATACACTGGGTCATGGATTGATTCAAGATAATATTTATCATTTTATTTCTGTACATCTAACTGTGGACAACTGGTTGTAGGTTACTAACGAGGACAGCTGACTTAATAAACATAAAACATCAAAATATATTAAAAGTGTTGTAAATATATTTTGAACATACTTTGATATATATGTATATATTGTTATAGGTTCGTGAATCAACCAGTGGCCAAGTCTTACTTCCCGACGAAGTAAAAATCTGTGAAAGTGAGTTATAGTCCCACTTTTAAAATCTTATATTTTTGGGATGAGAATACATGCAGGTTTTATAAATGATTTACAAAATAGACACAAGTACGTGAAACTACATTCTATGGTTGAATTATCGAAATCGAATATGCCCCTTTTTATTAAGTCTGGTAATCTAAGACTTAGGGAACAGACACCCTAATTGACGCGAATCCTAAAGATAGATCTATTGGGCCTAACAAACCCCATCCAAAGTACCGGATGCTTTAGTACTTCGAAATTTATATCATATCCGAAGGGTGTCCCGGAATGATGGGGATATTCTTATATATGCATCTTTTTAATGTCGGTTACCAGGTGTTCACCATATGAATGATTTTTTATCTCTATATATGGAATGTGTATTGAAATATGAAATCTTGTGGTCTATTGTTACGATTTGATATATATAGGTTAAACCTATAACTCACCAACATTTTTGTTGACGTTTAAAGCATGTTTATTCTCAGGTGAATACTAAGAGCTTCCGCTATTGCATACTAAAATAAGGACAAGATTTGGAGTCCATGTTTGTATGATATTGTGTAAAAACTGCATTCAAGAAACTGATTTCGATGTAACATATTTGTATTGTAAACCATTATGTAATGGTCGTGTGTAAACAGGATATTTTAGATTATCATTCTTTGATAATCTACGTAAAGCTTTTTAAACCTTTATTTATGAAATAAAGGTTATGGTTTGTTTTAAAAATGAATGCAGTCTTTGAAAAACGTCTCATATAGAGGTCAAAACCTCGCAACGAAATCAATTAATATGGAACGTTTTTAATCAATAAGAACGGGACATTTCAGTTGGTATCCAAGCGTTGGTCTTAGAGAATGAGAATTTTGCATTAGTGTGTCTTATCGAGTTTGTTAGGATGCGTTAGTGAGTCTGGACTTCGACCATGTTTACTTGAAAATTGATTGCTTAACAAATTTTGTTGGAAACTATATATTTTTAACATGTGAATATTATGTGATATATTAATCTCTTAACGCGTTTGATATTATGTGATAGATGTCTACCTCTATAACAAGTCCCATTGACTCACCTAATAATAATGAAGAGTCAAATGTAAATTGGAATGATTCGTGGACTGATTCACAAGTTCCCGAAGAGGAACCGGAAGAAGAGTCGGAACCGGAAGAAGAATCAGAACCGGAAGAGGAGGAACCGGAGGAGGAAATAGAACCGGTGGGGGAAATAATAAAACGATTAAGTAAAAGAAAATCCTCAACCAACCGACCAAGGTTAATTATGGTCAATGGTGTTTCCGCCAAGGAAGCAAAATATTGGGAGGATTACCAATTCTCCGATGAATCGGATTCCGACGAGAATTCCGATGATGTTATAGAAATTATCCCAACTGAATTTAAAAAGGAAAAAGAAAATAATAAGGGAAAGGGCATAAAAATAGAGAAATCTAATTCCAACCCCGATGAACTTTATATGTATCGTCAACCCGCGAAGCCCTTAAGTTGTAACAATGACCCGAGAACCTCTAAACCACCAGGTTTTTCTAAACCAATGTGGAAAACGACGGCTCGTATTAGGGGAACATCATATATCCCTAGAAACTTGGCAAAATGAACCAAAACCGAAGAAGAAGAAACGAGCAAGTCGGAATAAGATAGTTGTATTCGTGTGGTGTAATATATGTAATATAGTGTGCTTATGCTTTATGATATATGTAAAAATTGCTTGTATTAATAAGTAATTTTTTTTATGAATCTAACTCTTGTCTATTTTACAGTTTAAAAACACAAAATGGATAGACAACCCAATATTTTAAGAGACCTACCCGGAGACATGATTGATGAAATCTTGTCTAGAGTCGGTCAGAATTCTTCGGCACAACTATTTACGGCGAAATCAGTTTGTAAGACATTCGAAGAATGTTCCAAGAATGTCTTGGTTTATAAGAGACTTTCGTTTGAAAGATGGGGGATATCACATTGGGAAACCCATAAGTTAGGATGTGTTTACTTTGACGCATATATTGCGGGGAACCCAAATGCTATTTTACGTAACGGATTAAGAAATTATTTTGACTCAATGTATCCTAATATAGGACTTCATGATTTAGAAAAAGCGGCTAACATGCAACATAAAGAAGCATGCTATGCTTACGGGTTAGTAATGTTCGCTTCTCACCAAAGTGAGAAAAAGAACATCGGGCTACAACTATTAAACAAAACGTTCCCACAAGTGACGGAGTCGGTAATTGGGGTAAGAAATGAGGTTTTTAGGTTATTACGAGACTGTTGGTCATTACGTAACCCTCGTCCCTTTGACGACGTTACAACACGCTGTCTTATCAATGTCCATAACGGTTATGTTCCACAAGACCAAGGATGGGAAGTAGTCCTAGTAAAACCAGAATGCATGACTTGTTTCTGGACGTATGAATTACGTGTCTTTATTGCCTTTGCTGAACGACTTGTGTACTAGCTAGAATTATCTTCACAACTATCTTGTATCAAAATTATTGTGTGCTATATTTCATGCTTTATGTAAAATAAGCGGTATTGTAAGTTTGTAAAATATTGTATAAAAGTTTGAACGCGAAATATTATTATAATCAGTTTTTCATATAGAATTGTAGTAGTTGAATTGTATATTAGCTACTAAGTATGAACTTAACGGGTAGGTACTACCCGAATTTAAACTTATAAAACGCTAATATGAAGAAAAAGCTTTTATAAATGAGTTCATGTTATGCTACAAAATACTATTAACTACTCTTAATATTCTGTATGATTAACTTGTTCCATTTGACTATTTTGAAGGAAATGGCACCGACTACTCGACACACCGTGAATATGAATGAAGAGGAATTCCGTACTTTTCTAGCTTCAAACATAGCCGCAGTACAGGCTGTGCTACATACCAACAATAACCTTGGATCTAGCAGTGCAGGAAATCGTGTAGGATGCACCTATAAAGAATTCACTGCCTGCAAACCTTTGGAATTTGATGGAACCGAAGGACCGATCGGATTGAAACGGTGGACCGAGAAGGTCGAATCGGTGTTTGCCATAAGTAAGTGTACTGAAGAGGACAAAGTGAAGTACGCTACGCATACCTTCACAGGTTCTGCGTTAACATGGTGGAATACCTATCTAGAGCAAGTGGGACAAGATGATGCGTACGCACTACCGTGGTCAGCATTCAAGCACTTGATGAACGAGAAGTACCGTCCCAGAACCGAGGTCAATAAGCTCAAGACAGAACTTAGAGGGTTACGAACCCAAGGATTTGATATTACCACGTACGAAAGACGATTCACAGAATTGTGCCTATTGTGTCCGGGAGTGTTCGAAGATGAGGAAGAGAAGATCGACGCGTTTGTGAAAGGATTACCGGAAAGAATCCAAGAAGATATAAGTTCACACGAGCCCGCCTCTATACAACAAGCATGTAGAATGGCTCACAAACTAGTGAACCAGATTGAGGAAAGAATTAAAGAACAGACGGCTGAAGAGGCCAATGTGAAGCAAGTCAAAAGAAAGTGGGAGGAAAACGGTGATAAGAATCACCAATACAACAACAACAGCAATTACAATAATAATCGCAACAATTATCCCAACAATCGCAACATCAATTGCAACTACAACAAACGGCCCAACAACAACAACAACAACAACAACAACAACAACAGCAACTACAACAATCAACCGAACAACAATAACAACCGCAACAACAACAACAATCAGAAGCAGCTATGCCAAAGGTGTGAAAAGTATCACTCGGGGTTCTGCACCAAATTTTGCAACAAGTGTAAAAGAAATGGTCATAGCGCGGCGAAGTGTGAGGTCTACGGAACAGGGGTTAACAGAACGAAAGGAACAAATGGTGTCGGAACGAGTAATGGCGGAGCAAGTAGTGTCGGAGCAAGTTATGCCAATGTAGTTTGTTATAAATGTGGAAAACCGGGCCACATTATTAGAAATTTCCCTAACCAGGAGAACACGAATGGACAAGGCCGGTGAAGAGTTTTCAATATTAATGCGGCAGAGGTACAGGAAGACCCGGAGCTTGTTACGGGTACGTTTCTTATTGACAATAAATCTGCTTACGTTTTATTTGATTCGGGTGCGGATAGAAGCTATATGAGTAGAGATTTTTGTGCTAAATTAAGTTGTCCATTGACGCTGTTGGATAGTAAATTTTTACTCGAATTAGCAAACGGTAAATTAATTTCAGCAGATAATATATGCCGGAATCGAGAAATTAAACTGGGTAGCGAAATATTTAAGATTGATTTGATACCAGTAGAGTTAGGGAGTTTTGATGTAATAGTTGGCATGGACTGGATGAAGAAGGTGAAAGCAGAGATCGTATGTTATAAAAATGCAATTCGCATTGTACGAGAAGAAGGAGAACTCTAAATGTTGTACGGAGAAAAGGGCAACATGAAGCTACATCTTGTTAGTAATTTGAAGGCACAAAAACTAATAAGAAAAGGTTGCTATGCTGTTCTAGCACACGTCGAGAAAGTACAAACTGAAGAAAAGAGCGTCAATGATTTTCCCGTCGCAAAAGAATTTCCCGATGTATTTTCGAAAGAATTACCGGGACTACCTCCACATCGATCTGTTGAATTTCAAATAGATCTTGTACCAGGAGCTGCACCAATAGCTAGTGCTCCTTATAGACTCGCACCCAGCGAGATGAAAGAACTGCAAAGCCAACTGCAAGAACTATTAGAACGTGGTTTCATTCGACCAAGCACATCACCATGGGGAGCTCCTGTTTTGTTTGTCAAGAAGAAGGATGGTACATTTAGGTTGTGTATTGACTACAGAGAGTTGAACAAACTTACCATCAAAAACCGTTATCCACTGCCGAGAATTGACGACTTATTTGATCAACTACAAGGCTCGTCAGTTTATTCGAAGATCAATTTACGTTCTGGATATCATCAAATGCGAGTAAAGGAGGATGATATTCCAAAAACTGCTTTTAGGACGCGTTATGGTGATTACGAGTTTATGGTTATGCCGTTTGGATTGACTAACACACCAGCTGTGTTCATGGACCTTATGAACCGAGTGTGTGGGCCATATCTTGACAAGTTTGTCATTGTTTTCATCGATGACATACTTATTTACTCAAAGAATGATCAAGAGCATGAAGAAAATTTGAGAAAAGTGCTAGAAGTATTGAGGAAAGAAAAACTGTACGCTAAGTTTTCAAAGTGTGCATTTTGGTTGGAAGAAGTTCAATTCCTCGGTCACATAGTGAACAAAGAAGGTATCTATGTGAACCCGGCAAAGATCGAAACCGTTGAAAAGTGGGAAACCCCAAAAACTCCGAAGCATATACGTCAATTTTTAGGATTGGCTGGTTACTACAGAAGATTCATCCAAAATTTCTCCAAAATAGCAAAACCCTTGACTGCATTAACGCATAAAGGGAAGAAATTTGAATGGAAGGATGAACAAGAGAAGGCGTTTCAATTATTGAAGAAAAAGCTAACTACGACATCTATATTGTCATTTCCTGAAGGGAATGGTGATTTTGTGATTTATTGTGACGCATCAAAGCAAGGTCTTGGTTGTGTATTAATGCAACGGACGAAGGTGATTGCTTATGCATCTAGACAATTGAAGATTCACGAGCAAAATTATACGACGCATGATTTGGAATTAGGCGCGGTTGTTTTTGCATTAAAGACTTGGAGGCACTACTTATATGGGGTCAAAAGTATTATATATACCGACCACAAAAGTCTTCAACACATATTTAATCAGAAACAACTGAATATGAGGCAGTGTAGGTGGATTGAATTATTGAATGATTATGACTTTGAGATTCGTTACCACCCGGGGAAGGCAAATGTGGTAGCCGACGCCTTGAGCAGAAAGGACGGAGAACCCATTCGAGTAAAATCTATGAATATAATGATTCACACTAACCTTACTACTCAAATAAAGGAGGCGCAACAAGGAGTTTTAAAAGAGGGAAATTTAAAGGATGAAATACCCAAAGGATCGGAGAAGCATCTTAATATTCGGGAAGACGAAACCCGGTATAGGGCTGAAAGAATTTGGGTACCAAAATTTGGAGATATGAGAGAAATGGTACTTAGAGAAGCTCATAAAACCAGATACTCAATACATCCTGGAACGGGGAAGATGTACAAGGATCTCAAGAAACATTTTTGGTGGCCGGGTATGAAAGTCGATGTTGCTAAATATGTAGGAGAATGTTTGACGTGTTCTAAGGTCAAAGCTGAACATCAGAAACCATCAGGTCTACTACAACAACCTGAAATCCCGGAATGAAAATGGGAAAACATTACCATGGATTTCATTACTAAATTGCCAAGGACTGCAAGTGGTTATGATACTATTTGGGTAATAGTTGATCGTCTCACCAAGTCAGCACACTTCCTGCCAATAAGAGAAGATGACAAGATGGAGAAGTTAGCACGACTGTATTTGAAGGAAGTCGTCTCCAGACATGGAATACCAATCTCTATTATCTCTGATAGGGATGGCAGATTTATTTCAAGATTCTGGCAGACATTACAGCAAGCATTGGGAACTCGTCTAGACATGAGTACTGCCTATCATCCACAAACTGATGGGCAGAGCGAAAGGACGATACAAATGCTTGAAGACATGCTACGAGCTTGTGTTATTGATTTCGGAAACAGTTGGGATGGACATCTACCGTTAGCAGAATTTTCCTACAACAACAGCTACCATTCAAGCATTGAGATGGCGCCGTTTGAAGCACTTTATGGTAGAAAGTGCAGGTCTCCGATTTGTTGGAGTGAAGTGGGGGATAGACAGATTACGGGTCCGGAGATAATACAAGAAACTACCGAGAAAATCATCCAAATTCAACAAAGATTGAAAACCGCCCAGAGTCGACAAAAGAGCTACGCGAACAGTAAAAGAAAAGATATAGAGTTTGAAATTGGAGAAATGGTCATGCTTAAGGTTTCACCTTGGAAAGGCGTTGTTCGATTTGGTAAACGGGGGAAACTAAATCCAAGGTACATTGGACCATTCAAGATTATAGATCGTGGCGGACCAGTAGCTTACCAACTGGAGCTACCTCAACAACTCGCGGCTGTACATAACACTTTCCACGTCTCAAATTTGAAGAAATGTTTTTCTAAAAAAGATCTCACTATTCCGTTGGACGAAATCCAAATCAATGAAAAACTTCAATTCATTGAAGAAACCGTCGAAATAATGGATCGGGAGGTTAAGAGACTTAAACAAAACAAGATAACGATTGTTAAGGTTCGATGGAATGCTCGTAGAAGACCCGAGTTCACCTGGGAGCGTGAAGATCAGATGAAGAAGAAATACCCGCATTTAGTTCCAGGAGATACGTCAACACCTCCAACTGCTTAAAATTTCGGGACGAAATTTATTTAACGGGTAGGTACTGTAGTGACCCGAACTTTTCCATGTTTATATATATATTAAATGAAATTGTTATTTACATGATTAAGTGTTTCCAACATGTTAAGCAATCAAACTTGTTAAGACTTGATTAATTGAAATAGGTTTCATATAGACAATTGACCACCCAAGTTGACCGGTGATTCACGAACGTTAAAACTTGTAAAAACTATACGATGACATATATATGGTTATATATATAGTTAACATGATTTTATTATAAGTATGTATCTCATTAGGTATTTTAACAATGAGTTATATACATAAAAATGAGACTATTAATTTAAGAAACTCGAAAACGATATATATATAACGATTATCGTTATAACAACGTCTTACTAGGTACATATGAATCATATTAAGATATTGATACACTTGGTTAATTATGTTAGATGATAATTAAATATATTATTAAGTGTATTAACAATGAAATACATATGTAAAAATAAGACTACTAACTTAATGATTTCGAAACGAGACGTATATGTAACTATTATCATTGTAACGGCATTTAACTGTATATATATCATACTAAGATATATTATATATCATAATATCATGATAATATAAAAAATAAACATCTCATTTGTTATAATAAACAATGGGTTAACAACATTCAACAAGATCGTTAATCTAAAGGTTTCAAAACAACATTTACATGTAACGACTAACGATGACTTAACGACTCAGTTAAAATGTATATACATGTAGTGTTTTAATATGTATTCATACACTTTTGAAAGACTTCTAGACACTTATCAAAATACTTCTACTTAATAAAAATGCTTACAATTACATCCTCGTTCAGTTTCATCAACAATTCTACTCGTATGCACCCGTATTCGTACTCGTACAATACACAGCTTTTAGATGTATGTACTATTGGTATATACACTCCAATGATCAGCCCTTAGCAGCCCATGTGAGTCACGTAACACATGTGGGAACCATCATTTGGCAACTAGCATGAAATATCTCATAAAATTACAAAAATATGAGTAATCATTCATGACTTATTTACATGAAAACAAAATTACATATTCTTTATATCTAATCCATACACCAATGACCAAAAACACCTACAAACACTTTCATTCTTCAATTTTCTTCATCTAATTGATCTCTCTCAAGTTTTATCTTCAAGTTCTAAGTGTTCTTCATAAATTCCAAAAGTTCTAGTTTCATAAAATCAAGAATACTTCCAAGATTGCAAGTTTACTTCCAAGTTTTCTAAATCCATTCCAAGTAATCATCCAAGATCAAGAAACCTTTGTTACTTACAGTAGGTTATCTTTCTAATACAAGGTAATAATCATATTCAAACTTTAATTCAATTTCTATAACTATAACAATCTTATTTCGAGTGGAAATCTTACTTGAAATTGTTTTCGTGTCATGATTCTGCTTCAAGAACTTTCAAGCCATCCAAGGATCCTTTGAAGCTAGATCTATTTTTCTCATTTCCAGTAGGTTTATCTGTAACGACCCGAATTTTTCCAATCGTTTTATACTTATGAGATTAATATTTACATAAATTAAACTTTACCAACATTATAAGCAATCCAAATTGTTGAGACTTGTGTTTTTGAAAAGAGTTTTACACAACGTTTGACCGTCCAATTTAACCGATGATATTACGAATTATATAACATACGATAATTATACGTTTGTGTATATATATGTATTTATATATATTTAACATGATCTAAGGATGCTTTAACATCTCATTGTGTACTAATGACAATGAGTTATAAGTATATTTTGAAACTACTAACTTAAGTTTTCAAAAAGATAACTATACGTAACATTCTTTGATATATATACTTATAACCTATAATGCTTATACATGTATCGTATATATAATGTATTTAATCACTTTTTAAGGACTTAAATACATAAAACAATATAAGTATATTCACAAAAGATAGCTATATTTGAATTCTCATTCCGTTTCCTCAAGATTTCTATACGTATATCTAGGGTATATGTACCCGTATCATACACATCTTCTATATGTATTTACTATTGGTATATACATATAAAATCAACATCCTAATCAACATTATTACTGCCCTAGATATGAGATAACTAGGATTTGTCAAGTAGCATGAATTATTAGTAAGAAAACAAAATTAGGAATCCTTTTCTTTCTTTATAAACTAAAAACGTTTTTATGAATGAACACCATTTCTTCACTCCATTTTCTCATACCTACACCCTCATTTCTCTCTGAAAATACTCCTAACTTCATACTTGATCATCTCCAAGCATTTTCCCCATCATTTAGCTTCAATTACAAGCCTTAAACACCATTAGAAAACTCTTTCAAGAACATATCAAAATAACCACCCATTTGAAGAAGTATACTTCCAACCTTTTGATCTAACTCCACCACTCTTTGATTCCAAGATTTTTTCTTATCTCTTACAGTAACTTTGTCCAAGTAACTTGAGGTAGTAACCTTGTTCATAATCTTGTTCGATTCATAATTATATAGCTATCTTATTTTATGTTGTAAAATTTTAACAACAAGAACATAGTTTGAATGATTTCAAACTTGTTTGCAAACTAAATAGATCCTTCTAACTTAACTTTTAAAACACTTCAAGACCTGTAATATATCATAATGATATGCTAACTTAACAAGATATAACTTGGTTTTACAAAGAACACCTTAAAAACTGAATCTACGTCGTCGGAGTGCAACCGGGGGCTGTTTTGGGTTGGATAATTAAAAACCATCTTGAACTTTGAATTGGAAGTTCATGTTCTGGAAAAATGATATTTCTTATGAATATGTTAACACATAAAAATTTCATGGTTTAACTCAAAGTGTAAGTATTTTTAGAAAAATGATCATTAAATGTTGTTTTTATGATGGAAAATGATCACTTTCATAAGTTTTACCAAAGTTTGACCTATAACCTGTGATTTCGATTACAAACTAAGGTATTTTCAGTTCATATTCTTAAAATTTGACTCGATCCAAGGAATTGGCAAGTTGAACCAACAAAAACGGAGTTGTAATGAAGAAACTACGACTAAAACAAGATTGGGTATCTGAAGCTAGTTTAGCTACGAAAATATTTGGAGATAAAGTAAATTAATCATATCTTTTCTAATTAATATGATATTTTATATATAATTTTTTATGATTTGATTTTATATATTTCAGGACCACCCGTAAACAACACGAGAAGATTAATCATAAGACCTCATGATTGTACGCAACACGTCATTTGACAACACGGTACTTTATGTACGCAACACGTCATTTGACAACATGGTACCATGGGTCGAGATTAATTCTGATCAATACGAATACGATGGGGTCTTTATTTATTTTATTGAGCAACTAATTGTGGACCACTAACATCGGACTGCTAACTACGGACTAAGAAAATATTAAATGTATTATAAGTATATATATATATATGTAACGATTACTTGAAAAGAAAATATGTTGATATATTATATATATATATATGGTTAGGTTCGTGATATCTATCGGAGACCAAGTCGAGTAAAATACCTTCAAGGCAAAAGTGAGTATATAGTCCCACTTTTAAACTCTAAATATTTCGGGATGAGAATACATGCATTTTATGATTTACGTTATGGACACAAGTGATAAAAAAATATATTCTACGTTGAGTTGTACCACTGGCATACTTCCCTGTAGCTTGGTAACTACTATTTACATGTGGTATTGTAAACGGGAATCCTGTTGATAGATCTATCGGGCCTGACAACCCCAACCGGACTGGACTACCAGTATTCAACGGTTGCACAGCACTTCGTTTCGGTGACTACACTTGGTACAGTGTAGTGAGATTTCATAATAAAGGGAATATGCGACGTTGATTAAATGTTAAGTATGGTTATCAAGTGCTCAACCACTTAGAATATTTTTATTAAAACGTTTATGTATATGAAATCTTGTGGTCTATATTTATAACGCTGCTAGCATTAAACCTATATCTCACCAACTTTATGTTGATGTTTAAAGCATGTTTATTCTCAGGTTCCTAGAAGTCTTCCACTGTTTGAATATATGTTAGAGAAACCATGTGCATGGAGTCATACATGTTTTCTTCGAGGAAGCATTGCATTCACAAAATCATCACCGTGTATTTATTTTGACTGCATTGTCAACTGAAGTATTCTTGTAAACTGTTATTTACGATGATTGTCTACATGTAGAAATCATCAGATGTCGAAAACATTGAATTTTAAATATTCATTTATGGTATATCTTTTCAAAAAATGCAATGTTTATAAAACGTATCATATAGAGGTCAAATGCCTTGTGATGTAATCATATGTTATTGTATTCGTCCCTATGGATTGGGTCAGGTCGTTTCATTATCTAAGGAACTTGAGGTAGTAATGATGTTCATAACATCATTCTATTCATACATATAAAGCTATCTTATTCGAATGTTTAAACTTGTAATCACTAGAACATAGTTTAGTTAATTCTAAACTTATTCGCAAATAAAAGTTAATCCTTCTAACTTGACTTTTAAAATCAACTAAACACATGTTCTATATCTATATGATATGCTAACTTAATGATTTAAAACCTGAAAACATGAAAAACACCGTAAAACCGGATTTACGCCGTCGTAGTAACACCGCGGGCTGTTTTGGGTTAGTTAATTAAAAACTATGATAAACTTTGATTTAAAAGTTGTTATTCTGGGAAAATGATTTTTATTATGAACATGAAACTATATCCAAAAATTATGGTTAAACTAAAAGTGGAAGTATGTTTTCTAAAATGGTCATCTAGACGTCGTTCTTTCGACTGAAATGACTACCTTTACAAAAACGACTTGTAACTTATTTTTCTGTCTATAAACCTATACTTTTTATATTTAGATTCATAAAATATATTTCAATATGAAACCATAGCAATTTGATTCACTCAAAACGGATTTAAAATGAAGAAGTTATGGGTAAAACAAGATTGGATAATTTTTCTCATTTTAGCTACGTGAAAATTGGTAACAAATCTATTCCAACCATAACTTAATCAACTTGTATTGTATATTATGTAATCTTGAGATACCATAGACACGTATACAATGTTTCGACCTATCATGTCGACACATCTATATATATTTCGGAACAACCATAGACACTCTATATGTGAATGTTGGAGTTAGCTATACAGGGTTGAGGTTGATTCCAAAATATATATAGTTTGAGTTGTGATCAATACTGAGATACGTATACACTGGGTCGTGGATTGATTCAAGATAATATTTATCGATTTATTTCTGTACATCTAACTGTGGACAACTAGTTGTAGGTTACTAACGAGGACAGCTGACTTAATAAACTTAAAACATCAAAATATATTAAAAGTACTGTAAATATATTTTGAACATACTTTGATATATATGTATATATTGTTATAGGTTCGTGAATCAACCAGTGGCCAAGTCTTACTTCCCGACGAAGTAAAAATCTGTGAAAGTGAGTTATAGTCCCACTTTTAAAATCTAATATTTTTGGGATGAGAATAAATGCAGGTTTTATAAATGATTTATAAAATAGACACAAGTACGTGAAACTACATTCTATGATTGAATTATCGAAATCGAATATGCCCCTTTTTATTAAGTCTGGTAATCTAAGAATTAGGGAACAGACACCCTAATTGACGCGAATCCTAAAGATAGATCTATTGGGCCTAACAAACCTCATCCAAAGTACCGGATGCTTTAGTACTTCGAAATTTATATCATATCCGAAGGGTGTCCTGGAATGATGGGGATATTCTTATATATGCATCTTGTTAATGTCGGTTACCAGGTGTTCACCATATGAATGATTTTTTATCTCTATGTATGGGATGTGTATTGAAATATGAAATCTTGTGGTCTATTGTTACGATTTGATATATATAGGTTAAACCTATAACTCACCAACATTTTTGTTGACGTTTAAAGCATGTTTATTCTCAGGTGAATACTAAGAGCTTCCGCTGTTGCATACTAAAATAAGGACAAGATTTGGAGTCCATGTTTGTATGATATTGTGTAAAAACTGCATTCAAGAAACTGATTTCGATGTAACATATTTGTATTGTAAACCATTATGTAATGGTCGTGTGTAAACAGGATATTTTAGATTATCATTATTTGATAATCTACGTAAAGCTTTTTAAACCTTTATTTATAAAATAAAGGTTATGGTTTGTTTTAAAAATGAATGCAGTCTTTGAAAAACGTCTCATATAGAGGTCAAAACCTCACAACGAAATCAATTAATATGGAACGTTTTTAATCAATAAGAACGGGACATTTCAAATATGTCCAAACGGATTTGTCCATAATAGTCCATCAGTCATAAATATAAAGTGCGAAAGCCTTCGTCAAATTATTCTTATTCCAGAAGTCAAATATTCCAACTAATTGAGGATTCGAATTGTAACAATGTCTTAATACTTTGTTTAATGAATACACCAGGTTATCGACTGTGTGTAAACCAAGGTTTTACTACTTTGTTAACAATTACACCAATTACCCTTGAATGTAATCCACCCCTGTTTCAACAAGTCTATTAACTATTAATCCAATTTCGTGTCCGGTAAAATGAACAATTATTGGTATTTATAGATATCCCGCCCACCGTACCCAGTCAAGCGTATGTGGTTATATATAAATACGTCAAATTATAAGTCTATATATTAAATTAACGAGGTATCATTTAGTTAATATAAAGCCCATTAATAGCCCATAGTCTAATTTCCACAAGTGTCGTTCTTTTGTCCAAACCCCAATTATGGTACAAAGCCCAATTACCCAATTTTAATATTTAGCCCAACATCATGATTACTTCGGCATTAAATAAGCATAATAATAACTTAGCTACGAGACATTAAATTAAAAATAACATTAACCATAACTTACAGTGATTAAAAATAGCGTAGCGTTACAGGGACAGAAATTCGACTTACACCCTTACAACATTCGCTAACATACCCTTATTATTAGAAATTAAAATTAAAGTTAAAATTATAATATAAATATAAATATATATACGAGTGAGAGATTGAAAGGAAAAAGATGTAGAATTCGTGCAGAATTTGATGGCTTTTATAGGCCCACTTTGCACTCTAGAGTTCCGCGAGTGCTGAGGTTTCCTTCACAAAAGTACCGCGAGTGCGGAGGTCTGAAAACAGCTCACATATTAGATCTAAAACGTGGGCTGCGTAAAATTATATTATATAATAATATATATAATTAATTATATATATTATTTTATTCTTATGCATAGTTGACTTGAAATTTTTGGTCCGTTGCGTCGAGCGTTGAGAGTTGACTTTGGTCCCGATTCCGGATTTTCGAACGTCCTTTCGTACGATTTAATATCGTGTACTTTGCGTTTTACGTCTTGTACTCTTGTAATTTTGAGACGTTTCTCATCAATAATTTGAACCACTTTGATTGTATTTTGTACTTTTGAGCGTTTTGGTCGTTTGCGTCTTCAATTCGTCGAATCTGTCTTTTGTCTTCACCTTTTATTATTTAAACGAATATCACTTGTAAATAAAACAATTGCAACTAAAAGCTTGTCTTTCTTGAGGAATAATGCTATGAAATATATGTTCGTTTTTAGCATTATCAAATATTCCCACACTTGAGCATTGCTTGTCCTCAAGCAATATAGTCTTGAAATAAAAATACTAGAATCACTTCCTTATTCTTCACACTTTGTACATCAGTGATTTTTATACGGCGGTATAAACAATGGTAGTAACGTTGTGGCTTACAGTCCACATGACTATGAAAATTTAGATCCTTTAAGGAAATTGGATCTTTATGAAAATATTTGATCTTTTGAAAATTGAATCTAGCTTTTACCCTAGATAGGTTTTCCGGAATAACCCTTCACCGGTGTTTGCAAAATATTTTTGTGGGTTCGGTGGGTTTCAGATTTGAAAAATTTAGCTCAAAATTTACGGTTTTGTGTCACCCACTTGCTAAACTTGTATTGGGAAAGCAACACGTCAAGTATACTTGTTCTGTATATTACCTTTCGATAAACTACCGTCCGGTTGTAAAGGAAAGCATTGAACAAGCAACTGTTAAGGCAATGTCCCCTGACATGCTTTTAATTATGGTCTATAACGTGTCGAATGCAATTACTATCCTTGGTAGGTGCAATAGTAAAGCTCACCCTTATAATTTTTCGGTCTGGCACAAGGTCCTGTCTTCGACCATGCTATGCAACCACCGTTCTTATGGTTGACACCCGATTTGGTTCAGGTGACCTTAATGAATTCCAAGTGAATTCCTAGGATTTTACGTTCAATGGTAATGAACGCATTGAAAATGGGTTTTCAGAAAACAAATCATTTTGTAATTTTGATCAAAATATTTTCTCGTTCAAGCTCGAGTTTAGATATCATCGAATTCCATGAATTTGTAATTCTCAATCTTTAAAAGTCAATCTCTAGGATTGAGTAATATCAGTCTTAAAAGCTGATTTTTGATCTTTTAAGGAGATTATCCTTTCTGGGGATCTGATTCATTAGTCTTATCCAGCTAATTTGCACGGCGTCCTCCCCATTTTACAAGACAGATCCTCTCATGTTTAGGATAAGTCTGAGCACTTGGCGACCCTGTTTGATGCTGAGGTCCGTGGACTTCCTGCTGATTTTAGTGATGACTTTTCTAGATTTTTCGTCAACCTACAGCTGGTCTGGACGACAACTTCATGACCTAAATCAAGAAGTGCGTTTATTTTTCGGAAGACTTTACTTCCTTTTAATGATGGAATTGATTCATCATGCAGATCCATCTTTCTTTCAAATATATTACAGTAAATTTGGTAAAACTGATTAGTTTAGTCTAAAGAAAAAGTATCTTTAATTATTTGTTACAGAAATATGTGATATATGTTTTAAATAACTTGGTAAATTTTTCCCACACTTGGCTTTTATTTTCCTTTCTTTGCCTTTTTATTGTCCTCTATTCCATTTAAATGAATTCTAACATTTTGGGTTGTTTCTCAATTTATGTCCTTTCCGAGGTAACAATAATTTCGGTGTTAACACCTAGTTTTATCGTTCATAAATATGTATAAACATGATTTTGAATTCATTTAATTGAAAATTTTGAAAAATTTTACTAGACTTGGTTAGTCAGTATATAAGACTAGGGCTGTTCTTTATTATCAGAGAGCACTAGATTCTAATACAACTACTGCGTTACTAGTATTTTTAATGGTAACCAAGTGTATAAGTCAAACATTTTAAAAATCCGAAAGAATTTAACCCCTTCCCACACTTAAGATCTTGCAATGCCCTCATTTTCAAAAATCAGTACAATTTAAATTATTGAGGGTGATTAGCGTTGAAAAATGATTAAATTTTACCAAAGTTTCCAAACATATTGACGTTTGTTTTAAAAGCAAAGATTTTTGGTTTTTTTTTAATGTTTTTGGCATACTTTAATTCAATAAGATTAAAAATAATGATAATAAAATTTCTCGTCCCTCCCTCAGGTAAAGCAATTTCGGTTCAACCACCTAGTTTTCAACTTACGACGAATTTTTAGAAATCACATTTTTAACTTAATGAAATAAAGTAAATTTTTGTTTTTAAATTCACACCAAACTTTAATTTAAAATGTATAAAATTAAAAATTCATATTTAAAATTTTAAAAAATCACACCAAACTAATGTTATATTTTTGATTTTATACATACAAACTTATATTAAAAATATTAATTTTTCAAATATTTACAAACTTAAATATATTGATTTTAAAAAGTTTACAATAATAATTTAATATTAATTTTAAAATCAAAGTAAAAATAAAATTAAAAATCTTTTTGGTCTTTTATCCCACTTTAATCAATAAAATATTATCAAAAATATACGCCCCTCTTTTCGGTAAAGTAATTTCGGCTATTTTACCTAGTTTTACTCCTGATGAACTTCTGAAATATTTTGGGTTGATTGATTAAATATATTTATACCTTAAGAATAAACGATAAATTTCGCAGTGATGTAATAAATTTTTGTATGATATCAATAATTTCGGTCGCAAAACCTAATTTTATTGAATACCAATTTAATACTTTATAGCGAACGATTTAGCGTTTATTATCAAAAGGTTAAAAATAATAATAAAAATAAAAATAAAAACTATACATACTTACCTGTGAAATAGAATTCTTAGTGACCTGCTTTAGCCCACTCATAAGATAGTCGGACTAATTGGTTTTCCATAGCTACATAGGCGTAACCTCGAGCATTCAACGTTTTTTCTTCTAAACATATGAACGGTCCATCTCTGCATAAAGTAACAAACTCGGTATTGGAATATGTCTGATTCGTCGAGCATTTTCCTTCTTGTGACTATTTTTCGCATTTGTGACATCTTTCAAGGTGTCTGCTCTTCTTTTCGCTGTGGATTTTGATTTTCCTTTACCAAACTGTAACTTATTATTTTCGTTCCGGGATTCTTTTCTTACTCCGTCCAATTTACCTCTGATTAATGATACTATTTCACTTGAAAGGGTGTCATTATTACGTTTAGTAATTAAAGCGTGTAGCATTAGACCATGGTTTAATTCACAGGAAGTCTTCATCTCATAAAACCTAAAAAAAAATAAAAATTCAGAATGGGGGGAGAAGACTAGTTCTTTAGGGTCTGCTAGAGAAAGACCATTCGGATTCCATTCTCGAGAACTACACGAAAACAGAACATCTAACTCTAACAGAAATACATATTACCCTAATAAGATTCGAACCTCCCCACACTTAGTTAGATGTGGTGTTGAAATTGTGATTAACGTTATTTTCAATTGGATTATCAACAATTTGTATATCTCTGACTTTTTCTTCAATCCATTTATTGATTTCCTCCGTAGCTTTCACAAATTCAACTAACATTGCCTTTTCTTTTTGCGATAAATTGGATATTAATCGGTTACATAACTTAAAGTTTCCCTTAATCTTAGCATCGTGAATCCGTTTATAAAGTTTCTTCGTTGAACTGTTAAAAACGGGTTATCTAATTTCTTATCATCAACGGGGTTCTTTGTAATCGGATCATCATTAAGTGTTTCTTCATCTTCCCCACACTTATGCGTTTTTATTGGTCTAACAGTTTTGGTCGGTGGAGATCTAAACTTTCGGTTCACAAAGGTGATTGATTTATCATCATCCCTAAGTGTCATTCTACCTTCTCTTACATCAATGAATGCCTCGGTGGTTGCTAAAAATGGGCGACCTAAAATTAGAGGAATATCAAGGTTTTCCTCCATATTAATCACTATGAAGTTTGCAACAAAGGTCAAACTTCCCACGTTAACAAGTAAATTATTTACTATTCCAACCGGGTGTTTAATGGTTAGGTCAAATGATTGAACACCTATTTTGGTTGTTTTTAATTTACCCATACCTAATCTTTTGTATAAGGAAAGAGGCATAATATTTGCACTTGCTCCTAAATCTGCGAGTCCATTATATACAGCACCATCATTAAGCAAACAAGAAATGATAAATTCACCCGGGTCTCCTGCTTTAGTAAGTCAAGTTGGTTTGTAAACCTTTTTCGGGTGTTCTTTTCTTGGTTCTTTCACTTTTATTTGAACTTCTTGTTCACATTTTTCTTCATTTCTTGGAATAGGAGGTTTGTATAAGAATTCTTCTTCATCACTCCAATTTGAATCCTCCCTATTTTCCAATTTTGATTTTTCATATGTTGTTGATAACATATTTATGTTTTCATTTTTAGGGTTTTCTTGGGTGGTGAAATTACGATTGACTTCATTGTCAACTTCCATCGGACCATGTATGTAATGTTTAACTCTGTGACCATTAACTTTAAATTCAATTCCATTTGAATTTATTAACTCTACTGTTCCATATGGGAAAACTCTTTTGACTATGAATGGTCCAGACCATCTTGATTTCAATTTTCCAGGAAATAGCTTGAATCGTGAATTGGAAAGAAGAACTCTGTCTCCTTCTTTAAATTCTTTTGAACTTCTGATTCTTTTATCATGCCATTTCTTCATTCTTTCCTTATAGATTAAGGAATTTTCATATGCTTCATGTCTTAATTCTTCTAATTCGTTTAATTGACTTAACCGTAGACGTCCAGCTTCATGTCAATCAAGATTACATGTCTTCAAAGCCCAAAATGCTTTGTGTTCAATTTCTACTGGAAGATGACATGTTTTTTCGTAAATGAGTCTAAAAGGTGTGGTTCCAATTGGAGTTTTGTAGGCTGTTCTAAAAGCCCAGAGTGCATCCTCCAATTTAATGGACCATTCCTTCGGATTTGATCCTACGGTTTTCTCTAGAATACGTTTTAAAGCTCGGTTGGTATTTTCAACTTGTCCACTTGTTTGTGGATGATATGCAGTGGAGATTTTATGAGTTACTCCATATCTTTTGAGAACTTTCTCAAGTTGATTATTACAGAAATGAGTACCCCGATCACTTATTAAAGCTTTCGGTGTTCCGAACCTTGCAAAAAGACGTTTTAAAAAGGTGACTACAACTCGTGCATCGTTAGTTGGGAGAGCTTGTGCTTTCGCCCATTTAGATACATAATCAATGGCTACGAGAATGTATAGATTATTATGAGATTTTGGAAATGGACCCATAAAGTCAATACCCCAAATGTCAAATACTTCACATACTTGAATGACATTCTGTGGCATTTCATCACGTTGACTTATTTTTCTGGCCCTTTGACAAGCATCACAGGATTTGCAAAGAAGGTGTGCGTCTTTGAAAATTGTAGGCCAATAGAATCCAGCATCATAAACTTTTCTTGGTGTAAGTTGATGCCCATAATGCCCTCCTGTTGGTCCTGTGTGACAATGGTTTAAGATTTGACTAGCTTCATCTTCGAATACACATCGGCGTATTATTCCATCGGGACAACTTTTAAACAAACGTGGATCTTCCCAGAAATAGTGTTTTATATCACTAAAGAATTTCTTTCGTTTTTGGTACGACAACCCTTTTTCAAGGAATCCACATACTAAGTAGTTTGCATAGTCTGCAAACCATGAAATTTCATTATAATTTATCTTCAATAGATATTCATCAGGAAAGTTGTCCTGTATGGCCGATTCATTTAGAATTTCTAATTCGGGATTTTCTAGACGAGAAAGATGATCAGCGGCGAGATTTTCTGCTCCCTTTTTATCTCGGATTTCAATATCAAACTCTTATAAGAGTAAGATCCAACGGATTAATCTTGGTTTGGCATCTTGTTTTGAAAATAGGTATCTAAGAGCAGAATGGTCGGTATAGACCACCGTTTTGTAACACCCCGTTTTTCCCCGTATATGATTTATAGGTGAATTAGGTATGTATGATAGGCGTATGAAGGGTTCGGGACATTTTCTAGTGTTAAGTCTTGTGTGAGGAGAAGATGACTCAGATCGTGCCTTGTGTCGCGGCGCGACAGATGAGGCCGCGGCGCGGCAATGGACTGAAATTGAGATCAGAAGTAGGACAAAAAATGATCCCAGACCTAGTTATAGGTCGCGGCGCGACGAATTAGGCCGCGGCGCGGCAAACTGTGCGAGCAGGCACCGAATTCTTGTAATTTTAAATGAAGTTCAAGGGCAATTTGGTCTTTTCACGTTTGAGCCAGATTTGAGGCTTTAACCTCATCCATTCATTTCATTTATCATTTTAATTTCCCTTTTCTTTTCATTTTTCCTCTCAAACTCAAACACCCAATTGGATTCAAAAGGATTTTTGGAAAGGAAGGATCGGGAGTTGATCTTTGGCGTAGTTGACAAGTGTGTTCTCCTCGTTCTTAGCTATACGGTGATACTAGTGGTAAGCTCTAACTCCGAAATTCATTTTTGTGTTCTTCATTCAATTTTGGGGCTTTTGATTGTATGATTCATAGATAGAACCCATTTAGTTGTTAATTGGAGATTAACACCAATATTCGGGTTTATTGTTGTTATTGGCGGGTTTTGGGCTTGGAGTACAAGTTCATGCTTGCGAGACTTGCAATTTGGGTGAAATCGTTAGCATTTAGTGATTATTGAGATGTTGGAAGCAATTAGGGTTCATGGGGTTGACTAATTTTGACTAGAGCCAAAATTAGGGTTTGATGATGATTTTGACCCGATTGTTGATTTAATAAGGTTTATAAACTTAAAATGGATTAAGTTGAAGTATAAAACCGAGTTAAACATGTTTTGGTGTCAAAACTTGTAAATGGTGAGATTTTGACCTTATGGGTCAAAATTAGGGTTTATAGGCGATTTTGAGAACGATAAGTGTTTAACACTTGTGTTCGGGTTTAATTGGCATATTAGGACCATTATCACTTGTGTTAGTGATTATTGGTTAGTTTGGGCGCGGTTTGTACTTGAAGGTGCATTTGGGTCGAATTTGCACTAAGTGTCAAATTGGGTTGGTTTGTAAATCCAATCTAAGTGTGTTGTTGAATTTGTGATAATGGATTAGGTACTTTCCATTGACGAGTTGCGGATTACTTGGAAGCATTTCTTTAAGGCAACAACGTGAGTGTTAATATCCTATGTGCATATGTATGTGTAGGATGGGTGCGGGTCGGGTGAAGTGGTTCTCGGTTATAGAGCTCACTTCACATATAGGTGGATTTGATGGACTTGTGTATAGGTCCAATTGGCATGGTTGTGCAGTTTGGTTGACCACTTTGGCGAGGTGCACACTTTGTGTGTATTTTATCACATGGGCGTGTGATGTGGACTTATATAACCCCAATGACGAAGGGTTAATATAGTGAGTTGAATAATTATATGCGTAGGTATATAATGTATTTATTTGTTGTAGCGTGAGATGTGAAGTGTCGATGTGCTAAGACACCACATTTCACATGACAAGTGAAGTATCGATGTGCTAAGACACCACTCAAAGTAATGTGACGGGGTGAAGTGTCGATGTGTTAAGACACCACCCGGAGTGAAGTATCGATGTGCTAAGATGCCACTCCAAGAGAATAACGGGTGAAGTGCCGATGTGTTAAGGCGCCACTCGAGGTGAAGTATCGACGTGTTAAGATGCCACCTCAAGTAAAATGAAGAGTGAAGTGTCGAAGTGTTAAGACACCACTCGGGGTGAAGTGTCGACGTGTTAAGACGCCACCCGGGGTGAAGTATCAAAGTGTTAAGATGCCACCCGTGGGGTTAGTGTACGAAGTGTTAAGTGCACTAATGGTTGTTATGAACATCGATGACTTGTTTCGCGTAGTCATTCCCTTGCGAAGATTTGGTTAACCATGATTATTGTGTTGTAAGCGTAAGCAAATTATGTTATTCGAGATATATATATATATATATATATATATATATATATATATATATATATATATATATATATATATACATATATTGTATACATATAATGTTGTATTGTCGTGATGTAGCTAACCCTCCGGGTGTAGCTTATTGGCATTGTTCACATCGTTGTTGGTGAATTTATATTTTGTTGATATATCTTTAGCTCGTTGCATAGTGATCTTATGGTATGCTTAGACTAGCTTGCCTTTATGCTTGGATGCTCCGATATGCGGTATTCGGTTTTGTGTGGCGTGTCCATTTTATGCATATATATGTATGTAGTATATTATCATTCACTATGCGTTAGCTTACCCTCTCGTTGTTGATATTTTTATAGGTTCGCGTGATGGCGGCTTGGGTAAGCATGGGGATTAGAGATCTTGGCTAGGTTGCTTTAGAAGATCTTGCTTTTTGACTCGATTAGGATTTGGGTAGCGTAGTCCCAAATCACCATGCTCGGTTTTGTGGAAATTAAACTAGTCGGGTTGTGTATGTCCGTTTGGACAATTAATTAATGTATTAAATGTTTTAACATTTATTAAACCTTCTATTGTATTAAAGATGTTTATGGAAACACAATTGGGACCTAAAGTATCGTTTAACGCGTATTAAAAGGAAAAATTTTTATGGGCCGGTTTTAATACGGGTTGGGTTTTTTCAAGTGGTATCAGAGCATGGTCTAAGGGATTTAGGTGACTTGAGATAGGTGCCTAGACTTAGACTTTTGTGTGTGCTTATTGTTGCGGGACTTGTAGGATTACGGGTCGGAATAGGTTATAGTTAGTGCCTTGTTTGTAGGTGGACTAACTAGGATTTTTGGCTTGTGTTGTGATGCTATTCCCTTGCGTGTGTTTATACCGCGTGGAATCGTCGTTGTGTTGGTTATATCATCGAACGAGGCGGTCGTTGTACTAACGAGTTGAGACGACGTGTGTGCGTAATAAGGACTTGCAAATCTTATTACGGGTGCAAATCGTGTCTAACAAGTGATGTACGACGAGTGTTTAGCAAGATGGGGGCGGTATTGTATGTGTGCTTTATACGTTCGTGATCTAATCGCTTTGCATTCCTTAGAATGGCAACGGGAAACGGGATCGAGGCGAACGACGTGGAGTTTAACGCTAGAGTTGCGGCCGCCGTTGCGGAGCAAATGAGTGCGTTTCAAGAAGAAATGGATATGAAGTATTCCGAACTTCAAGGTTGGATGGTAAGATTGATCTTGTCGGTGGTGAACCGTTTATGGCGTTATCGTGGGACGAGTTTAAGAAGGAATTCTTCGAGGAGTTCTGAACTTCAGCCGATTTGTCGGAAATGCGTAATGAGTTGCGAAATTTACAACAGGGTTCTATGGATTTGAATACTCTCAAGACGACCTTTATGGCGAAGGCTCGTTTTTGCCTGGAGTATTTGGGGAATGATAATTTGTTGATGCAAGATTTCCATCGAACCTTGAATGATGACTTGAAGAATAAGATTAGCCGGGGTCACACGACATCGTTTGCGGAATTATTCGCCGTGGCTAGAGGTTTCGAGTCGTATACGCTGGTGAACCTTCAAGTGAGAGAAGGGTTGTTTCGTATGGTGCTCTGAGTAAGAGGACTAAGGGTCCGAGTGTGAGCACGGGTGGTACGCGGACGGGTATACCGGATTCTAGTACGTCTCAATGTTACAATTGTGGCGTGAGGGGTCACAAGTCGTGGGAATGCTCGGTGCCAAAGGGTGATGGCATGGTGTGCTTCAACTGCCAAGAAGAAGGACATCGTAAGTCGGAATGTCCCAAGTTAGCGGGGACGGGTGCGGCAAGGAGACGTTAAGGTACATTTCGTTTTAATAAATATGTCCTTTGATTATTTATTAAGTGCCGTTGAATTTGAGTTTGTAAAATGCCTTGTGTTGTGCATATTGTTGTTATGGGTGACGTTCCTAATGGAAGTACCCTATGGTGACATTTGATTAACGGGCGAAGGGCGTAAGACTTGGTGCAAACAAGCATTCCTTATTATTTGGGAGATGTTTCTACCAAGCCATGGAAATGGGTTTTGGTGTTCGGTTGTTAAGCGCGTGTTCGCTTTTGTGTGGAGGTCGATGAACCGTAAGGTTCGACGGGTGGGCTGAAAACCTTGAGATCGAGTGTTTTGAATCTCGATGTATGTTGGTAATGGAGTATATAAGACGCGACATTAGGTGCCTCTTTTATACCTACTAGCGTGGTGTTCGACTCCGATCATGTTGTGGTTACATTGTACTTAGGGTACCAGAGTGAAACCCTTAGGTACATGAGTGACTAGGTGGAAATTGGCAAACTAGAGCAATTGGATGATTGCGAGGGTGTGGTTTGTGTAATCGTGGTTCACTTTTTGTTCGAAGTGTTTAAGGATTGATTGAAATCCTTCGTGTGCTCAAGGCTGGAGCAAGATATGGTGATGGGTCGTGTGAGCCCAATTGTTTGTAAAGTCTACCTTTGGAAGCATTGTACGGTTGTACGAGTTGTGGATATGGGACGTAGTTCCAACTGGGGGAGTTACACTCCCGCACGAGGAAGTTTTAGTGTGAGATTTCGGATGATGCTTTTGGTAGATCCGGAAAATGTTGTCGAGACCTAGTGTTGGTCGATTTGGGGTAGAGTACAATTTCGGATAACATGTACTTATGGTTTAGATTTGAATTATCACCGAGGTGGTAATGCGGTAAATCTCGATTGAGAGATAATGGATGTGTTTGGCGAGCAAGGTGAAATCCTTCGGTTAAGGGAGGTGTGTGTCGGATTCTCTTCTAGAGAATTATTGTTTTATCCCTATGTTTGATATAGGTGGTTCTTGCTCGAGTGTGTGAATGGTTAGTGGTATCCGTTAGGGTTCACTATAGTGTAGCAGAGCGCGATGTTACGCTACTCGTTGTTCGAGGCCAAAAGGGCGTTGATTGGTGAAGCATGACCTTCGAGTCCGTTGACTTCATCATGGTTATTGATTGGTGGAGCATGACTTTCGAGTCCGCTGACTTCATCATGGGAGTATGTGATTGGTGGAGCATGACCTTCGGGGTCCGCTGACTTCATCATGAGTGAGGTGTTATATCGGTGAATCATGACCGTTGACGGGGTCCGCTGACTTCATCCGGTGTTGAGATTGGTGAAGCATGATCTTCGGGTCCGCTGACTTCATCATGGTAGTGGATCGCGTGTGGTTTCGGATTCACGATGACGCGTGTAGTTTCGGTCATCTTATTGTGGAAGTGAGTCGCGTGTAGTTCGGATTCACAAATGACTCGTGTAGTTCGGTCATTCCTCCGGGATAGTGACTCTCGTGTAGTTCGGATTCACTAAGGCGCGTGTAGTTCGGCCAATCCCGATTGTTGTTGTGGTGAAGGTAGTGAGTCGCGTGTAGTTCGGATTCACTAAGGCGCGTGTGTTTTCGTCCAGCCTTCGTCTTGTGTGATCTATTGGTTGTTTGATACACCAATGGTGGGGTCGTAAGGACCATGTTATGGGAACTATCAGTTGTTTTATACGCCGATGGAGGGGTCGTGAGGACCACGTTGTATGATTATTGAGGCGATAGCCGTGTTTCGCTCACATGATGTTACGGGTGTGACGATAGTTGATTTTATACACCTTGAGATTTGCGTTTCCATAGTCGTTTTGGGCGCTATCGGTTTTAGCCGTTAGATTATGATGTTACGGTAGTTGCGTATTAGTCGTATTGCGCACTACAAGGGATGTTTAGTGATTGGTGTTATCCGTCAGGATTCATTTGGTTCGGTCTTCATCGCTTCGGGTTGTTGACCTTAGGTTGTGACTTGGTTATTTTTAGCGTCGTACTCGGTAAGGGTATGCTAAGGAATTGGTATCTCGATACGAGATTGGTTGAGTTTCCCGATGTGAGGGATTGAACAAGTTTTAGTGCTCGGATTGTGGAATTGATAAATCGCGGGTGACGATTTAGTTGGTAAAGGAAAGTCGGTTGAGACTTATGTTTGAGGACCGTGAAGTGTGGTCCGTTTGGTTAAGTGACGAGGATCACGAGGACGTGATCAAGTCTAAGTGGGGGAGAGTTGTAACACCCCGTTTTTCCCCGTATATGATTTATAGGTGAATTGGGTATGTATGATAGGCGTATGAAGGGTTCGGGACATTTTCTAGTGTTAAGTCTTGTGTGAGGAGAAGATGACTCAGATCGTGCCTTGTGTCGCGGCGCGACAAAGGAGGCCGCGGCGCGGCAATGGACTGAAATTGAGATCAGAAGTAGGACAAAAAATGATCCCAGACCTAGTTATAGGTCGCGGCGCGACGAATTAGGCCACGGCGCGGCAAACTGTGCGAGCAGGCACCGAATTCTTGTAATATTAAATGAAGTTCAAGGGCAATTTGGTCTTTTCACATTTGAGCAGGATTTGAGGCTTTAACCTCATCCATTCATTTCTTTTCTCATTTTAATTTCCCTTTTCTTTTCATTTTTCCTCTCAAACTCAAACACCCAATTGGATTCAAAAGGATTTTTGGAAAGGAAGGATCGGGAGTTGATCTTTGGCGTAGTTGGCAAGTGTGTTCTCCTCGTTCTTAGCTACACGGTGATACTAGTGGTAAGCTCTAACTCCGAAATTCGTTTTTGTGTTCTTCATTCAATTTTGGGGCTTTTGATTGTATGATTCATAGATAGGACCCATTTAGTTGTTAATTGGAGATTAACACCAATATTCGGGTTTATTGTTGTTATTGGCGGGTTTTGGGCTTGGTGTACAAGTTCATGCTTGTAAGACTTGCAATTTGGGTGAAATCACTAGCATTTAGTGATTATTGAGATGTTGGAAGCAATTAGGGTTCATGGGGTTGACTAATTTTGACTAGAGCCAAAATTAGGGTTTGATGATGATTTTGACCCGATTGTTGATTTAATAAGGTTTATAAACTTAAAATGGATTAAGTTGAAGTATAAAACCGAGTTAAACATGTTTTGGTGTCAAAACTTGTAAATGGTGAGATTTTGACCTTATGGGTCAAAATTAGAGTTTATAGGCGATTTTGAGAACGATAAGTGTTCAACACTTGTGTTCGGGTTTAATTGGCATATTAGGACCATTATCACTTGTGTTAGTGATTATTGGTTAGTTTGGGCGCGGTTTGTACTTGAAGGTGCATTTGGGTCGAATTTACACTAAGTGTCAAATTGGGTTGGTTTGTAAATCCAATCTAAGTGTGTTGTTGAATTTGTGATAATGGATTAGGTACTTTTCATTGACGAGTTGCGGATTACTTGGAAGCATTTCTTCAAGGCGACAAGGTGAGTGTTAATATCCTATGTGCATATGTATGTGTAGGATGGGTGCGGGTCGGGTGAAGTGGTTCTCGATTATAGAGCTCACTTCACATATAGGTGGATTTGATGGACTTGTGTATAGGTCCAATTGGCACGGTTGTGCAGTTTGGTTGACCACTTTGGCGAGGTGCACACTTTGTGTGTACTTTATCACATGGGCGTGTGATGTGGACTTATATAACCCCAATGACGAAGGGTTAATATAGTGAGTGGAATAATTATATGCGTAGGTATATAATGTATTTATTTGTTGTAGCGTGAGATGTGAAGTGTCGATGTGCGAAGACACTACATTTCACATGACGAGTGAAGTGTCGATGTGCTAAGACACCACTCAAAGTAATGTGACGGGGTGAAGTGTCGATGTGTTAAGACACCACCCGGAGTGAAGTATCGATGTGCTAAGATGCCACTCCAAGAGCATAACGGGTGAAGTGCCGATGTGTTAAGGTGCCACTCGAGGTGAAGTATCGACGTGTTAAGATGCCACCTCAAGTAAAATGAAGAGTGAAGTGTCGAAGTGTTAAGACACCACTCGGGGTGAAGTGTCGACGTGTTAAGACTCCACCCGGGGTGAAGTATCGAAGTGTTAAGATGACACCCGTGGGGTTAGTGTACGAAGTGTTAAGTGCACTAATGGTTGTTATGAACATCGATGACTTGTTTCACGAAGTCATTCCCTTGCGAAGATTTGGTTAACCATGATTATTGTGTTGTAAGCGTAAGCAAATTATGTTATTCGAGATATATATATACATATATTGTATACATATAATGTTGTATTGTCGTGATGTAGCTAACCCTCCGGGTGTAGCTTATTTGCATTGTTCACATCGTTGTTGGTGAACTTATATTTTGTTGATATATCTTTAGCTCGTTGCATAGTGATCTTACGGTATGCTTAGACTATCTTGCCTTTATGCTTGGATGCTCCGTTATGCGGTATTCGGTTTTGTGTGGCGTGTCCATTTTATGCATATATATGTATGTAGTATATTATCATTCACTAAGCGTTAGCTTACCCTCTCGTTGTTGATATTTTTATAGGTTCGCGTGATGGCGGCTTGGGTAAGCATGGCGATTAGAGATCTTGGCTAGGTTGCTTTAGAAGATCTTGCTTTTGGACTATATTAGGATTTGGGTAGCGTAGTCCCAAATCACCATGCTCGGTTTTGTTGAAAATTAAACTAGTCGGGTCGTGTATGTCCGTTTGGACAATTAATTAATGTATTAAATGTTTTAAGGTTTATTAAACCTTCTATTGTATTAAAGATGTTTATGGAAACACAATTGGGACCTAAAGTATCGTTTAACGCGTATTAAAAGGAAAAATTTTTATGGGCCGGTTTTAATACGGGTTGGGTTGTTTCACGTTTTAGCTAGAACAAGATATGAACGAAATTTGTCAAAAGCAAAGACAATATCAAGGAGTTCTTTTTCAGTAGTTGTGTAATTCGTTTGTGCTCCTTGTAACGTTTTACTAGCATAATATATAGGTTGAAATCATTTTTCAATCCTTTGTCCTAAAATGGCTCCCATTGCAAAATCACTTGCATCGCACATAAGTTCAAATGGTAGATTCCAATTTGGAGTTATCATGATCGGCGCATTAGTGAGTTTTTCTTTAAGTATATTAAAATATTTGATGCATTCATCTGAAAAGATGAATGGAGCATCCTTTTCTAAGAGTTTATTCATAGGAGTGGCAATTTTAGAAAAATCTTTTATGAATCGTCGGTAAAAACCGGCATGCCCTAGAAAACTCCTAACTCCTCTAACATTGGTGGGATGTGGAAGTTTAGCAATTACATCTACTTTAGCTCTAACGACTTCAATTCCTTCCTTTGAAATTTTATGACCAAGAACGATGCCTTCTTTAACCATGAAATGACATTTCTCCCAATTAAGTACTAGATTCAATTGTTCGCATCTAATAAGCATTCGTTCAAGATTAACTTGACATGATTCAAATGTATCACCGAAGACTGAAAAGTCATCCATGAAAACTTCCATGCATTCTTCTATCATGTCGTGAAAAATCGCCATCATGCACCTTTGAAAGGTTGCAGGGGCGTTGCAAAGTCCAAATGGCATGCGTTTGTAAGCAAAAGTACCATAAGGGCACGTGAACGTGGTTTTCTATTGGTCCTCGGGTGCTATTGGAATTTGAAAATATCCAGAAAAACCATCAAGAAAACAATAGTAACTATTTTCGGCTAATCTTTCCAACATTTGATCAATAAAAGGTAAGGGAAGGTGATCTTTTCTGGTGGCGTCATTTAATTTTCTATAATCAATAGAAACACGCAATCCTGTTACAGTCCTAGTAGGAATAAGCTCATTTTTCTCATTTGTGATGATAGTCATGCCACCCTTCTTAGGTACGCATTGAACTGGGCTTACCCACGGACTATCAGAGATTGGATATATTAAACCTACATCCAGCAGTTTAATAATTTCTTTCTTAACAACATCTTGCATATTAGGATTTAGTCTTCATTGGCGTTGCACATACGTTTTACGACCTTCTTCCATAAGGATTTTATGTGTGCAATACGAAGGACTTATTCCTTTAATGTCATGAATCTTCCATGCAATGGCTGGTTTATGAGCTTTTAGCACAGAAATGAGTTTAGATTTTTCATTTTCAGTAAGAGAAGATGATATTATTACATGTAATTCAGATTCACCATGTAAATAAGCATATTCCAAATGGTTTGGAAGTGGCTTTAACTCTAATGTCGGTGGTTCTTCTATCGATGATTTATATCGATATCTGTCTTCTTCTTTTAGCATTTGAATTTCTTCTGTTGTTGGTTCATATCCATTAGCCATGAGTGTAGCTAACATTTCAGTTTCATCAATTGGTTCAGTTCCTTCTCCTAAAGAACATTATCCTGTTCCTTGTAATTCTGGAAATTCTTCTAACAATTCTGCATGTGATTCTATAGTTTGAATATAATAACATGTATCATCTGCAGATTGTGGTTGTTGCATAGCTCTATCCACAGAAAAAGTAACACTCTCGTCCTCTATACTTAGGGTCAGTTTCTTACCAAACACGTCTATTATTGCTTTGGCCGTGTTTAAGAATGGTCTTCCTAATATGAGAGGTACTCGAGAATCTTCTTCCATGTCCAGAATAACAAAATCTACTGGAAATACTAAAGTTCCAACTTTAACTAGCATATTCTCCATTATCCCTCTAGGATATTTTACTGATCGATCGGCTAGTTGTATGCTTATTCGTGTTGGTTTCAATTCTCCAAGGTCTAGTTTAACGTATAGTGAATACGGCATTAAATTTATACTAGCACCTAAGTCTGCCAATGCTTCTATTAAACTAAGACTACCCAGAAAACATGGAATCGTGAAACTTCCTGGATCTGATAATTTTTCTGGTATCTTATTCAAAAGCACTGCAGAACAATTAGCATTTATAGTAACAGCCGAGAGTTCTTCCATTTTCTTTCTATTTGTGATTAGATATTTCAGAAATTTAGTATATATAGGCATTCCTGAAATCACATCAATGAAAGGAAGATTGACATTTATCTATTTAAACATATCCAAGATTTTGGATTGCTCGGCTTCAAGTCTCTCTTTTCTCATTTTACTCGGGTAAGGAAGTGGTGGTTGGTATGGTTTAACATAAGGTTTAGCCTTAACTGTGTTATCTTCATTAACCTTTTCAACTACCGGTTCTTTTTCCTTATCTTGTTCAAATTGTGGTTCTTGTGGAGTAGGAATAGCTTCATCAGAAATTACAGGTATTTCAGGTGGTTTAAGTGTAATACCACTTCTTGTGGTAATGGCTTTAGCTGTTTCATTCCGGGGGTTAGCATTTGTATCACTAGGTAGACTTCCCGGTTTTCTTTCACCTATCAACCTTGCTAGGTTGCTCACTTCTTGTTCCAAATTTTGAATAGAAGCTTGTTGATTTCTAAATGCTTGAGCATTTTGTTCATTGGTTTGTTTCTGAGATGTGAAAAATTGAGTTTGAGATTCAACTAGCTTCGACATCATGTCTTTTAAATTTGGCTTTTTATCATCGGTTTGTGGTGGTTTGTTTTGAAAAGTAGGTCTTTGCTGATTGTAAGTATTATTGGATACTTGTTGATTGCTAGGACCTTGTTGGTTGTTGTATGGAACATTTCAGTTATAATTCTGGTTTTGATTGTAGATTGGTCTTGGCGGTTGATAATTATTCTGATAAATATTTCCAGGCCTTTGGTTTATGTATGAAACATTCTCTCTTTGTTCCATTGTTAGTTCAATACTGATACAATCTTTTGTCAAATGTGGTCCTCCACACTGCTCACAACTAATTCTTATTGAGTGAATATCCTTAGTCATCTTTTCCATTCGTCTCTCGACAGCATCTATCTTTGCGGAAATAGAATCAAAGTCATGGCTAGAATCGGCTCTAGCTGCTTTAGATGATCTAATGATATCTTTCTCTTGATGCCACTCATGTGAGTGGGAAGCAGTGTTATCAATAATATTATAAGCGTCAGTTTTAGTTTTCTTCATAATGGAACCACCAGCTGCTATGTCGATGTCTTTTCTTGTTGTGATGTCGCATCCTTGGTAGAATATTTGTACAATTTGACAGGTGTCTAAACCATGTTGCGGACATCCTCTTAACAACTTTCCAAATCTTGTCCACGCCTCATATAGAGTTTCGTTTGGCTTCTGTGTGAACGTAACAATTTCTCCTTGAAGTCTTACGGCTTTAGATGACGGAAAGAATTGTTTAAGAAATTTTTCAACTAAAACGTCCCATGTATCAATCGCCCCTTCAGGTAACGATTCCAACCAATCTTTGGCTTCTCCCTTTAAAGTCCAGGGAAATAACATGAGATAGATCTGTTCATCCTCCACTTCTCTGATTTTGAATAGAGTGCAGATCCTATTAAAGGTACGAAGATGTTCATTTGGATCTTCCTTCGACGCACCACTAAATTGGCATTGATTTGTTACCATGTGTAGGATTTGTCCCTTGATTTCATAATCTGGCACATTAATGTCAGGTTGAGTAATTGTGTGACTTTGGCCAGTGCATTTAGCTCTCATTCGGTCTTCCATACTTAGAGGTTCCAGATTTTCCATAATTGAATTTGTTGAATCTGAATCACTATAGGATTCTGATTTAATGGTAGGTTCCTCAACAATCTTTGTTTGAATGATTGGTGGTTTCGGAGGAAAGATTAATGGTTCAGGATCGATGAATTGTCCCTGAATATTCTCCGGATTCTCAATTGTGAGGTCGGGTTCAAAAAATGGATTATCGAAAATTTGAATTGGAGTACTTGGTCAACTGGATGACGATTCTAAAGAAAAATCAATGGCGACAATGTTTGCTAGATGTCTTGATCGAGTTACAGGTGGTGAACGTACAAAAGGTGGTGAACGTTTTGCTCGGTGCATTCACTGAATATCCTATTAGTTTTTAAAAAGGAAGAAAAATTATATAAGTTATCAAATTAATAGACTTTTCTAATTTTGCCCACGTTTCGAATAGCCAAAAGATGCAGCAGAGGGGCAGGATTCGTTTGGTCTCAATATAATTGAGTACTGTTTGGCTCCAATAACCCGGTCCACGTACAAATCCAACTATTACTACGAACCAGAAAATTTTGATGTCTTATCAATTTAACCACTTAAAATAATTTTTCGTTTAAATTTAAAGAAATTTTAGATAAGAAATAGAAAAAAAATCTAAGTCCTAAATACTAGAGCATCGAGAAATAAGAAAGAAAAAGAGCGCGTCGAAAAACGTCAAAAAATAATAGGCGTCGAAAAATAAAAATAAGAAAGTAGTGCGTCGAAACTTAAAAAGGAACTAAAAACTAAGAATTAAAAGTTGTGTCTAAAATATTAAAGCCTAAAAGAAAAACTATATCCAAAATGGCAATAACTTAAAAAGGTACTAAAACTTAAAAAGGCGTCGAAAAATTCTAAAGCACCTAAATCTTAGTCTAAAGAAAAAACACTTAAGGGATTTTACGGCAATGTCTAAAAATCTAGAAATAAAAATAACTATGGCAAAAACTATTACTTAAAACTAAATACGAGCGAAAATTACAAATATTACAAATAAACAATTAAAAAGATACGAAATTTTAAAAATAAAACTTATAGTTGTAAAAAGTACAATTTTTATAAAAATATTATATTTATATTAATATTTTATAAAAGTATTAGTTTATATATTTAATAAAACTAATTATAACTTAATAATACAATTAAATTAAAAACTTAAACTAAATATTAATTTAATTAAAACCCTAATTAATATTAATAATAATAAAATTAACCCTAATTTCATAATTAATGCTGGCTGTGTTGACCTGTCAGAAACCTCCGCGAGTGCGGATCCTAGCTGGAAAAAAGTACCGTGAGTGCGGATATTCCAGATTCAGATGAGATTAAGGTCGATTTTTATGCAGACTCAGTTTTTTTTATATTTTTTTTTTTTTACTTTTTATGTTTTGTTTTTTAATTTTCTGTTTTTATTTTATAGAAAATGTTTTATAATATAACTAAAACTTATAAAATAACTTATTAGTATTTTATAACTAAAAAAACCTTTTTTTTAACTTAAAGATATATATTTTTTTATGTTTTTATATTTTTGATATTTAAAACTTATGTAAATATATTTTTACAAAAATAACGTAAAAACTAATTTTTTTTTTATATATAGCGTCTCGCTTCGGCGTTAAGTGTTGTCCCCGGCAGCGGCGCCAAAAATACTTGATGTGCGTAGAGGTGTATACGAAATAGTTATATTTTTACAACGAAATACTATTAAATACGATACAATTTTACACAAGTTATTTATTTATTTATAGAGTGGATATACCTAAACCTTGCTACAACACTTATAGGCAGTGTACCTAATAGTACAGTAGTGTAGTTTTTAGTAAGTTCGGTTCGTTCCACAGGGAATCTTTTAAACAAGCTTAACGCTATATTAGTTTTAACTTATAAAAATACAAATATATATATATAAGTAATATTATTATTATAAAATGGGGTTTTTACCGTTTAATGACCGGTTTGTCGATTTTTAAACTTTAGTCGCAGTTAAAACCTAATGTAAAATATTAATTATATAAAAGACTTAATTTAAAACGTAAAGTAAATAACGATAACGAAAGTGCGATAAAATAAAAGTGCGATAAAATAAAATTGCGATAATTAAAGAGTAGGATAATTAAAAGTGCAATTAAATACAATAACAACAAATAAAAGTGCGATAATTAAAAGTTCAATTAAATATGAAATAAAGGAAATTAAATATGAAATAAAGGAATTATGCTTATTTAAACTTCCGTAATCATGATGTTTGACGTGTGGATTTTTAGTTTATTTCCATGGGTTAATTGTTCTTTGTCCTGGATTATTTAATATGTCCATACGGATTTGTCCATAATAGTCCATCAGTCATAAATATAAAGTGCGAAAGCCTTCGTCAAATTATTCTTATTCCCGAAGTCAAATATTCCAACTAATTGGGGATTCGAATTGTAACAAGGTCTTAATACTTTGTTTAATGAATACACCAGGTTATCGACTGCGTGTAAACCAAGGTTTTACTACTTTGTTAACAATTACACCAATTACCCTTGAATGTAATCCACCCCTGTTTCAACAAGTCTATTAACTATTAATCCAATTCTGTGTCCTATAAAATGAACAATTATTAGTATTTATAGATATCCCGCCCACCGTACCCAGTCAAGCGTATGTGGTTATATATAAATACGTCAAATTATAAGTCTATATATTAAATTAACGAGGTATCATTTAGTTAATATAAAGCCCATAGTCTAATTTCCACAAGTGTCGTTCTTTTGTCCAAACCCCAATTATGGTACAAAGTCCAATTACCCAATTTTAATATTTAGCCCAACATCATGATTACTTCGGCATTAAATAAGCATAATAATAACTTAGCTACGAGACATTAAATTAAAAATAACATTAACAATAACTTACAGTGATTAAAAATAGCGTAGCGTTACACGGACAGAAATTCGACTTACACCCTTACAACATTCGCTAACATACCCTTATTATTAGAAATTAAAATTAAAATTAAAATTATAATATAAATATAAATATATATACGAGTGAGAGATTTAAAGGAAAAAGATGTAGAATTCATGTAGAATTTGATGGCTTTTATAGGCCCACGTTGCACTGTAGAGTTTCGAGAGTGCTGAGGTTTCTTTCGCAAAAGTACCGCGAGTTCGGAGGTCTGAAAACAGCTCACATATTAGATCCAAAACGTGGGCTGCGTAAAATTATATTATATAATAATATATGTAATTAATTATATATATTATTTTATTCTTATGCATAGTTGACTTGAAATTTTTGGTCCGTCGCGTCGAGCGTTGAGAGTTGACTTTGGTCCCGGTTCCGGATTTTCGAACGTCCTTTCGTACGATTTAATATCGTGTACTTTGCGTTTTGCGTCTTGTACTCTTGTAATTTTGAGACGTTTCTCATCAATAATTTGAACCACTTTGATTGTATTTTGTACTTTTGAGCTTTTTGATCGTTTGCGTCTTCAATTCGTCGAATCTGTCTTTTGTCTTCACCTTTTATTATTTAAACGAATATCACTTGTAAATAGAACAATTGCAACTAAAAGCTTGTCTTTCTTGAGGGATAATGCTATGAAATATATGTTCGTTTTTAGCATTATCAGTTAGCTATACAGGGTTGAGGTGGATTCTAAAAATATATATACTTTGAGTTGTGATCTAGCCTGAGACGTGTATACACTGGGTCGTGGATTGATTCAAGATAATATATATCGATTTATTTCTGTACATCTAATTATGGACAACTAGTTGTAGGTTACTAACAAGGACAGCTGACTTAATAAACTTAAAACAGTAAAACGTATTAAAAATGTTGTAAATATATTTTGAACAGACTTTGATATATATGCACATATTTGTTATAGGTTCGTGAATCGACCAGTGGCCAAGTCTTACTTCTCGACGAAGTAAAAATCCGTGAAAGTGAGTTATAGTCTTACTTTTAAAATCTAATATTTTTGGGATGAGAATACATGCAGGTTTTATAAATGATTTACAAAATAGACACAAGTACATGAAACTACATTCTATGGTTGAATTATCGAAATCGAATATGCCCCTTTTTATTAAGTCTGGTAATCTAAGAATTAAGGAACAGACACCCTAATTGACGCGAATCCTAAAGATAGATCTATTGGGCCTAACAAACCCCATCCAAAATACCGGATGCTTTAGTACTTCGAAATTTACATCATATCCGAAGGGTGTCCCGGAATGATGGAGATATTCTTATATATGCATCTTGTTAATGTCGGTTACCAGGTGTTCACCATATGAATGATTTTTATCTCTATGTATGGGATGTATATTGAAATATGAAATCTTGTGGTCTATTATTATGTTGATAATATATAGGTTAAACCTATAACTCACCAACATTTTTGTTGACGTTTTAAGCATGTTTATTCTCAGGTGATTATTAAGAGCTTCCGCTGTTGCATACTAAAATAAGGACAAGATTTGGAGTCCATGCTTGTATGATATTATGTAAAAACTGCATTCAAGAAACTTATTTTTGATGTAATATATTCTTATTGTAAACCATTATGTAATGGTCGTGTGTAAACGGTATATTTTAAATTATCATTATTTGATAATCTACGTAATGCTTTTAAATCTTTATCGATTAAATAAAGGTTATGGTTGTTTTAAAAATGAATGCAGTCTCTGAAAAATGTCTCATATAGAGGTCAAAACCTCGCGACGAAATCAATTAATATGGAACGTTTATAATCAATATGAACGGGACATTTCAGTAGTAACCCATTGTTTCTTTATGTATCGTACAAAGTAACATTAGATAGTTCTGGGTTCTAATTTGTTTGAAGTGCCATGCCTCACGTACGCTTTACAACCCCAGACTTTCAGATAAGACAACTTGGGATTCTTCCCATGCCATAACTTATATGGTGTCTTTTCTACTTTCATAGTTGGAATCACATTGAGTATGCCTGCAGTAGACTCTCTTACATATCCCTAAAAGACGGTAGTAGAGAAATCAGACTTATCATAAATCAAACTATATCAAGTAAAGTTCGATTCCTCTTACTCAGACACACCATCGTGTTGTGGTGTGTAAGGTAGAGTGAACTATGAGACAATCCCACAATTCTTTAGGTGGTCCAATAAAATCTTGATTCATAAACTTACTTACTCCATCGAAGCGAAGTGCTTTAATGGTCTTTCCAAGCTGATTATTTACTTCATTTTGGAATACTTTTGAATGTTAAAATAGCTTTATGTTTATGTTTCAGCAAGTGAACATAATCATAGCTACTGTACTCATCAGTAAATGTAATGAAGTAAAATTAACTAAATCTATACATTATTCTTAAAGGGCTACATACAACAGTATGTATTAGTCCTAAAAGATCTTTAGCTCTTTTACCTAAATCGAAGAAAAAAGCATTTGTCATCTTTTCACGTAAACATGACTCGCATACATCAAATGACTCAGAGTCATTTGATTCCAAAAGTCCATTAGATTGGAGTTTTGAAATGCATTGTTTGTTTATATGCCCAATATGACAATGTCATAGATAGGTCTTATTCAAGTCTTGCTTAAAAACTTTGGCGAGGTATACACAGAATTCTCATTTGAAATTACACTATGCATATCAATTTCAAAAATAACATCACATTGATATGTATTAAGATAAATATATTATCCTTAGAAACTGAAATACCTAAGTGTATAAATGCAAGTTCAATACTAATATCTTTCAAACTATGACGCTCGCAGTATTGAGAGCATAATGCTATTGTTCCAACAAAACAATAAGACCACTTAGAGAAGTAAGTTCAGAGGTACCAATAGCTTTAACAAAAGCTTGAACCCCTTTGCCTACTTACAAATCCAGTGTGTCTTTCTTCAGTCTATTACTTCTTCTCATTCCCTTCATATTATTACATGTGTAAAGGCCACAACCAGTTAACAAAGATCCAGGAATCACTAGAAGAAGTATATAACTGTATATGGATTATACTCGATTTTCTAGTCTCACCAGCGTTGCCTTTTCTCAGCTCAGATTGGAAGATATGACAACTTCTTTCTCCAATTTCCAACCTTTCCACAATGGAAACATTCAACGTCTTTTGTTGGACTTTCCTTCTTGGAAGGTGGAATATTTTTTTTAATTTTTTTTATTTTTAGCAATTGATTTGTCATTTTCCTTCCACAAATTATTTGGCTTATTCTTTTTCACCCTTCAATCTTATTTCTTCCTGATCATCGAACAACATTTGATAATCTTTTTGCTAAGCAGCAACAACTGCCATAATAGGAAGAAATGATATGGGTTCTAAACTTTATTCAACTTCCAATTATGCTTGAGAACAATTCTCAGGTTACAGTGCCAGTCTAGAAAGTTTGAACATTGAGTTTATCCTTCTTCAACAAAGAAGGAAGTGTGTTTTGGTTTACATTTTGATTATTTGACATCTACAACAGATATAAGATTCAATTTAGTATTTTCGATATTGAGCTTTAATAAATTAACTACCTAAGTTTTTTTATAATATTTTTTAAAAAATAATTAATTTACGAAAGCCTAAGATCCACATAGAGGTTTCATAGCCACATCTGGTGATCAGCTAGCAGTTATGGAGTCTATTGGTAGGTAGCGGGTACCAATTGCATTACAAGTATAACTCTTAGATCTTTATGGGACCTAGAGATATATGCAGTCCAATAAACCATTATTATCTAATGGCATGTTTGTCCCATCATTGCCTCGAACTTAGGTCTCACCATGAATACGATTAAGTCGTCCAATTTGAAAACAGTGGAAATTCACGCTAGTCTCACTAGATCGAAAATTCCACCTCGTGGCTATAATTCAGCCGAGTCTCACTAAATCAGAAAAATAGCGAGGAGTGTTTGCAAGCTCATTGGATGGCATGACTTAAATTTGACGGGTATTTTGGAAAAAGTTTGTGTCAACGAATAATGCATGCACACAAGATTCGCTACACTATTAGTTAAAAAATATTTTAACCAATTGCATATGTTGGTTATGTTTGTGATCTAATTTGTTATTTAATTTATAGGATATAAAAATAACAAATACACAAACGTGTATCGTTTAAAAACAGTTTTAAAAGATGTCGTCCATATATATTTTTTGACTTTCAAAATCATTTAACTTTAAACTCGTTAGAGTTTAACTTTTGAAATCTTCAATTTTAATCTTTAAAACCGTTTACAGTTTTATTTGATGTTTTCATCAAAAACATATATAACTTGAGTCTCGAAATTATTTAACTTTAAACTCGTTAGAGTTTAACCTTTTAAAATCATCAATTTTAATATTTGAAACTCGTTACCAGTTTTATTTAATGTTTTCATCAAAAACATTTAGCATATATATTCTAATCAATAATTATATATAAATGCAAAATTAAAACACAAATATGCATCACACACACATAGCCTAGCCTAAAAATCCTATGCTTGATTCCATGAGCCGACAAGGGATCAAGAGGTCAAACTAAGGGTAATATCGTAGCTCCCACTTAATTCAAGAATCAAGTGAAACCTGACAAATGCCACCATTGTCAACTTGACATGTTCGCCATCTTCTAAGTCAAAATCCACGTTGCATCTTTATCTTTAATCTTCATGTTATTACATTTATTTAAAATTGAAAAGTACAACTAATCTAATACTTTTACAATTTAGAATAAACTTAAATACAATACTATGAAAATGTAAAATAAATATAATACAACTTTGCTTTTAAAATGTCCTTTATAATAAAATAAATAATCAACATGACATAATATTGCCGTAATCAACAATCACAACAATCACATATAATCAAACACATAGGTTGGGGTATTACGGGCTATGTATGCAATCACAATTTTAATAACTACATTATTAAAACCTATATATGGCTTATCCATGATTATAATGCATGTATATAACCATGGAATATAACAATCAACAATTATAATAAATATTCAAGCCATAACAATTAAATCTACAATTTAAAATAGTGATATTCTTTCAATCATATTGATGCGTTATAAGGTTAAGTCTAAATCAACCGTGTTGACTTTAAAAACCAAAAAGGTTTCGACTTTTACCAATTCACCGCAAAGCCAAATCTAAAGAAAATCACGAGACAATTAAGATAGTGTAAAAGCAGCTCTGATACCACTGATGGAAAATCATGTGTACTTTTACCAAATCCGATTAACGCAGCGGATAGTTAAAATAATAATCTTTTATTATTTTATGAACAAAATTTAACAAGATTAAATTTTCACTTATTTAATGAAACATGCACATGATTAACGATCCCAAAGATCTAGTTACACCATAATAATTATCATGAATATTAAATCATAAGATGAGTTAACGATATACCTTTCTTGAAGAAACTGATGAACGGAGAGAAACCTACGATCAAAAGTATGACCGTCTCTTTGGATAGTCCACACTACACTTCAAACAACGTCAATGGACGCTATTCCAAACCCAAATAATAATTAATCAACCTTTAATTAATATTATGAACCCAAAATAATACTCCCTATGAAACAATGTTATTTCTTTTCTTACTTTCTCTCTTTTAATTTACTTTTTCTCTTTCAATTCTCTCGTTATTTTTTATGAAGGCAAAAGACCATATATATAATATGAAGTAAAGTAAAATGTATTTCTCAAATACTTTAGGGGTAAGTTATGTAACTTATAATTAATAATTTCTATCATGTCACTTTCATGTGAATAGTAAATTAATTAATTTCGTTTCATTTAATATTCATATGAATAGTAAATGAATTAATTTTGATTTATTATTTTGTTACTTGAGTAATATATATACATCATATACATATATTTTATTTGACGTCTCGGTGTATATGTGAGTGACCCCGAATGCTCAAATGAAGTTGGTCATATAGTTATATGTTGTACCTTGCACATTAATCCTACACATTGTTGATATGCGGAGGGAGATGGGCACGCTGATGTGGTGGTTTCAACTATAGTTGGAAATTTTTACGTGTCATTGGAATGGATGGGTCGTTTTGCATCCGTATAGAACTCTTGGCAGAGTCATTAACCCAGTTCTCCTGGTTGATTTTGCCACTCTTACGGTTTGTATTCAGACCTAAATTATATAAATGTAGTAATTTGGCTTGCATTGGTCTTATTTTTCAATTTTAATCTCAATCAAGTGTTTAAAAGTTTTCATTATACAATAGCGACCAACTCACTTGAATCTGATCCAATTTTTCATTTTAATAATTTGGACGAGTTAACCAATCTTTAATGTTAGAAATGTATGATACGTGATTTATACATCACATTACAACTTGGGGCCAGGGATTTAAATTACATGGGATGCTCTTGTGATTGTAATCATGCCACTAAGATATGGAAGTAAAGGTTATATAAAAGAAAATACAAACATGGTTAGAGAGATAAAGAAGTTATATCATAAATTTGATATTCTATTTTTTAGTATTGTCTTACTTCTATTATACCCTTATTTCCATTCATATTTCTCTTATTGTTTGTAGTTACTATTTCCAAATTTGTATGTTACTGACTCTATTTATTGTTAAGATGTAATTATAATTATATTTATTGTTAAGATGTAATTATAATTATACTTTTAATTTGCTTCTGGAATCATGAAATTGTTACTTATGTTAGTGATTAGTGATGTGGGTACTAGGTAGTTGCTTCTACTTTGTTGATTGGTGATGTTGATAAGGAAAAGAAGGTAGAAGGTGAAGATTGTTGTTGATAAGGTACCTGTTTGTGAGAAGAGGAAATGACAAAGGTGCTGGATGAAAGTTATTGATTTTACATCACATGTTGGTTTAATAACATTTCTAAACTATAACATACAGGGTATCATTCAGTAACTTTTCTTTAAAATATTCTTAGTCAGAATTCGTAGTTGTACGGGTCATTAAACTAAACGACTTTAGCATTTACATTCAGTTAATTCCTAAAACATTTCTTTAAACTATTTCGTTTAACCAAACCCGTGGTTTCACGGGTCATTTCACTAGTAGTTTAGGAAAGGATATACATGACAGTTGTCTAATGATATGTATAAATATTATACATAAATATATGACGTGTATCTTTGAAAATTAGAAAACTCGCACATCTAACAATATCCATAAACATGCCCATGATAGGGCTAGAACCCCCAATTCTTTGGTTAAAAGACTCTCGAATACTACTGTTACGCTATAAACCCTTCGATGTTATTACGCTTCTTTAGAGGACATGGATACGTCACGGATCCCCAAAATCCCAATAATACACAAGTATAATGTTAAAACATAAATTAGTTATATAATGTGTTTTAAAATAGTATTAAAGGCTATTTACCTATAAATACCCTTCCCCCTTTGTAATTTATAGTCACAGGTACCCAAACTTTTGAAGTTTTGATAAATTTAAAAGTAGTTACATATTGTGTTTTGATAAGAAAAAAATGGATTAGATGGTAATAGGTACCCAAATTTTTGTAGTTTTGATAAATTTAGGAGTAGCTGCACATTATGATTTTCATTAGGAAAAAATACGTTAAATGAGGTATAGTTGAGGATAAAATTTATAAGTATTTAGGGATAAAAGGGGTGCAAAAATGTACATTTGAGAGTTAAAGTGTAACCTTTCAAATTAATATAATAATTAATATTAAAAAACTCATTTAATTTATTGACGGGATTTATCTTTTTTTTCGCCTCGAGTTATGTTTCTTCCTCATCACCAATCAACACAAAATAATTCTACGAACAAAACGCAACTAATTATATTCAAAACGGAGTTTTTTTAATAAAACATTATAGATAAATTATATATATATATATATAATAATAATAATAATAATAATAATAATAATAATAATAATAATAATAATAATAATAATAATAATAATAATAATAATAATAATAATAATAATAATAATAATAATAATAATAATAATAATAATAATTATAATTATAAACCAAGTAATTATATCAACCGGAGGAATAGAGCAAGTTGTAAGTTCATGAGTTTGTATTCAAAACGACCCGAGTTCGAGTCCTTCTGCCCCTCCTTTATTTTGTTCGCAATTTTTTCTTAATTCTTGCTCAGAACTAGTTTCATAAAACATGTTAAAATGTTCCACGGCAAGGCGCGAACCATTAGATATATTTGTTGTTCTTGAAGAGAGTTAAAGAAAACACTATAATACATCATGGTGTCAATATCTAGTTTTAATAGAAATAAAGAATCAGTATAAAGAGCATTGCTTTTTTAAAATATCGTGTTTTCTTTAAATATCGTGTTTTCAAAATATTCAAAGTAAACATACGTAAGCATTATCGTTTGCTACTACAAATAGGTACCAAATAACGTATATCCAAATGCATTCACCGCAATGCGCAATTCGAATTCTTTCTAGTTTTTACCATTTGTTGACTTATCCGAAGAGTGCGTGTCACACCCCCAAATAGGGCCTGGGGTATTTGTGACTAATTATATCAAATCACAGTTATATAAATGAGAACGACTCTATATGAGACTCTTTATTGAGTTTTGCAGCGGAAGGTAAATAGATTACATTGTATTTAGAGCATTAAATGTTTTTAAATGAATTGGTAAGTAATGCATGAAGACTCCAAGCATGGCAAGAAATCATCATCAAAGCAGCAGATATACAGCGGAAGCAATATTTAAGTACTTGAGAATAAATATGCTTAAAAAGTCAACACGAGATTGAGTGAGTTCATAGGTTTGTCATAAATAATGATTTCAGTAATAGATTACAAGATTTAATAAAAGATGATACATCATGTATATCAAAAGTATGCCATGAGCGTATAATATCAAAACTAAACGGTTTTACTCCGTAACAATACATATGTAATTGTCGAGATCATTATTATACCACCAATTGACCTGAGGTCAACAGTGCGGGATGTTACTCCCAATAGCGCTATTTATAATAATTCCGTTTGCCTCTTCAGTTTATCTAGCAATTAATGATATTACAAAGCAGGGATTTGCATGTTTCAAATGAACACAATAAAAATGCTCATGTTGGTCGCATAATAGTTTGTACTTGTATCTATCAATTATAAAAATAGTGCATTTATTCTCAGCCCAAAAATATAGATAAAAAGGGAGCAAATGAAACTCACGATACGATACTATAGTTTGTAGTAAATATGCATAGGATGGCACTGAACAAGTACAGAGTTGACCTTGGATTCACGAACCTATATCAAGTATATATATTAACACATATACTCGTAACCGAACAAGTTTATATATATATATATATATATATATATATATATATATATATATATATATATATATATATATATATATATATATATATATATATATATATATATATATAATTTATTATTTATATTATTTTTATTTTAATAATATATGTGTTTCATATATTTTCATTTTATATATAAAAATATTAATTTGTGTTGTGTTATATGTATTAAATATATTTTCTTATATATATATATATATATATATATATATATATATATATCATTTGTTTGTTAAGAATACTAATCATAATAATACTAAAATAATATTTGTAATGATAATAATAATAATACTCAATAATGATAATAATGTTTATGATTTCATTAATAATAATGATATTAATAATAATAATACTTATAACAATAATAATGATAACAATTTTTAATAAAAATGAAAAGTTTAATAATAATAATAATAATTATTATAATTTTTGATAACAATACTTATCATAACCATAATCTTAATCATAATAATTAAAGATATCAATAATAATCCAATAATAATAATGTTAATACTAATAATATTAATAATTTTTGTAATATTTACAATAGTAATAGTAATAATGATATTAGTAGTTTTTAAATAAAATGAAAGGTTTAATAATAATGATAATGAAAATAATAATTTTTTATAATAATAATAATTATCATGATATAAATAAAAATAATAATAATAACTAATTATAATGATAATACTTATAATTATAGTGATAATACTAGTATTACTAATAATAATACTTTTAATAATAATAATACTAGTAACAATAATAATAATAATAATAATAATACTTAATAATAATAATAATAATAATAATAATAATAATAATAATAATAATAATAATAATAATAATAATAATAATAATAATAATAATAATAATAATAAACGAGAACTACCTTACAAGCCTTTTCTAAAAAAATTTGCCTAAGACGGGACTCGAACCCAAGACCTTTCACTAACCCGCAACATCTCCTAATGTGAAAACCCAGAAATTTCCGACCAAATTTAAACTTAAATATTATAGGATTCCGACATGATAAGCAAAGTCTGATAGGTTGAGTCTCAAAATTTTTGAACTGTTTCATATATTCAATTGACCTTCTACTATTTTCAACGATTCACGAATAATTAATTGTAAATAGATATATGTGTGTACATACATATAAATGGTATTTGGAAATATAATTTGAAATATTATATGTTATTGCTATTAAAATGTAATTATGTAAAATAAAATAAAATAGGATATTATGATAATTATTATTTAAAACATATATATATATATATATATATATATATATATATATATATATATATATATATATATATATATATATATATATATATATATATATATATATATATAAGAATGTTAAATATATATTTTGTGACTTTGAATCCATTTAGTAAACAACGGTAACACTCAATTTCCATTCGATGAATATTAATCAAGTTAAATACGAACTTATGTGATTTTAAAATAATCTATGATCTAAAAATGAGTTCTATAAATTATAGACTTATTAAAAATATAATTAGGAGCTGTTTGTTAAATTTTAAGATTTTTTTATATTTTACCCAAAAATGAGAGGAACAGTTGATGTAATTTTTATTTAACAAATTAAGTATCGAATTTTATACCATAATGACCAAAATAAATAAATATAGTTAATTTAAAATTTTGAGATTTTTCGATGGACTTTTATTCGCCACTAATTATCAACGGAGTACGAAATAATAGTCTGTGATTTGATATCAGTAGCATATAGACAATGGTTGTTCACGAGATACTACTTTGATCACTGTGTATTAATTATTATTATTATTATATTAATTAATCTTTAATTTAAATTATATATACATGAATATATATGTGAAGAGAACATATATGCTCGATAAAACAAATGTGTTAACCACCTACACACAAATCATCACCACCACTTCCTTTTTCTCCTTCACTACACCACCGCCGGCTGCCATCACCGGAGACCACTCCACAACCTCCAACACCTCTATCTCATTCTCTCTCTCTCATATTGCTAACCGAGAAACCACCACAACCCAACCTTTTTGAACCCCCTACAATTACTGTACTTGCTACCTAGGAGCTATTTTAGCTAGAATCATGTCCAAAACAACCACCTCACCGGCTAAAGTCTTGCGGCTAACTGCTTTCCATTTTATTTTTCAATCTAACCCATCTAATGCCATCGAACAATCACCACTATCACCAACCATGATCACTCTAAATCACTACCACAACCATCAGATGCTGCTACAGGCTGCTACTAATACCTCCTATTTCTATTCCTAAACAGAAACGACAAAGATAATGACGTTACTGTAGCTTCAACCTTCTGTTTCAGCTTCACTATAGCTGTAATGATTATGATAATGATTACGTGAACATGATTACAGGTTGAGAATGATGATGATGAGAATAAAAATAGAAATGAGAAAAAGGTAAACGAAGAATGAATTAAAGATGATGAAGTGGAAACAGATAGAGAGATATATATATGTAGGAGATGGTGCAGCTACCCCACTTTTCCAAGCATACATTCGTTTTTTTTTAAATGAACCGAAACCTTTTTACTTATATTAATGGACTAGGCCTATTTTAAATGTGTTTGATTCTTGGGCTTCTAATATAATAAGGAGTTTGGGCTCCTTTTAAAGATTAACGGGCCGAAATCTTGGGCATATGAATTAATTTCTTGTTGGACTAAACCACATTTGATTGATTAAAACTTTCGAAGTTCGAAAATTTCTATTGTTCTATTATCGAGCTCCAAACTCATCGAACACTCGCCTTCCTCATTCATTCATCCAAGGGGTATAAATCATATCTTAAACTTGTTGATTTCGATTATTTATAATATATAGTTGTATGCATAAACATGTTAAGTATTGCAACCCGGTTAAAAAGTATTTAAATTTGATTATGGTAATTAAATTATCAATCTCATGCATGTATGTGTTTGTATATATATGCAAGTATATACAAAGCTTATGAAGTATAAAGATAAGTAATATATATATATATATATATATATATATATATATATATATATATATATATATATATATATATATATATATATATATATATATATATATATAAACTCTTTTTATTAATATCATTATTATTATTGTTATTATTAGTAATATTATTAAAAATATTAAAACTTTCATTTTTATCAAAACTATCATTATTAATATTATTAATATTATTATTATTATTATTATTATTATTATTATTATTATTATTATTATTATTATTATTATTATTATTATTATTATTATTATTATTATTATTATTACTTTTATCATTATTATTAACACTATCATCATTATTATTATTATTATTATCAATATTGTTATTATTATCATCATTATTTTTACTAAAATATATAGTATTATTATTATTAATATAACTATTAAAATTTCTATTAGAATCATCATTTTTATTTAAAAGTACCATTATTATTTAAAATATTATTATTATGAAAACTAACATTTTTATCTTATCATTATTATCTTTTTATTAAAAATTATTATTACTAACATTACTTTTATTATTAGTATTATTATCAAAACTATTAATAGCAGTATCATTATCTAATTACTTTTAGTATTATTATTATTGTCATAAAAAGATACAAATTTTTATTTATTATTATTTATATTATTTTACCAAATTAATAGCTATATAAGAATATATTTAAAACATATCACATAACAACATTAATATTTTCATAATATACTAATTATTTATCTAAAGTATATAATATAAATAAAGTTAATATAGTTACCAATGAAACATACAAGTTACTGAGATAACAATTAATAATAATATCTAAACTTATTTGATTACGATTATATGTGTTAATATATATATTATATCGTCGTATGAATATTTTTACTATAAAATATTGTATCGTGAGTTTCATTTGCTCCCTTTTTAATTACTTTTGCAATATATATTTTTGGGCTGAGAATACATGTGCTGCTTTTATGTTTGACGAAATAGACATAAGTACTTAAAATATATTCTACGTTGAGTTGTACCACCTTGCATATCTTCCCTAATAGCTTGGTAACTAATATTTACATGTTGGAAGAACATGTAAGCGTGAATCCTATTGATAGATCTATCTGGTTTGACCACCCCAACAGGGCTAGTCGCTCTAGTATCGTAAACGGTTGCATAGTACTTCGTTTTTACTACACTTGGTACAGTGTAGGGAGATTTCATTATAAAGGGAATATGCCACAGTAATTGTTAAGTATGGTTACCGAAGCGCTCAACAACTTATAGAATACTTTTATACACTTGCGAGTGTATATATATATAAACGGAAATCTTGTGGTCTATTAAAATATTGAAGTGATTGTTATGATAAACCTATGAACTCACCAACCTTTTGGTTGACACTTTTAAGCATGTTTATTTTCAGGTATGAAAGAAATCTTCCGCTGTACATTTGCTCATTTTAAAGATATTACTTGGAGTCATTCATAGCATATTTAGGTAAGTACCTCACAATGGGACCAGATGTTGATGACTTCATCCAGGTGGATTAGGACGGGTTGTTAAAGTTGGTATCAGATCATTGGTCCTATCGAATCAGGTCTTGCATTAGTGTATCTAACTGATAATTGTTAGGATGCATTAAGTAAGCCTGGACTTCGACCTTAGCTGCATGTAAAAATTTTGCTTATCATTTCTTGTTGGAAATTACTTGCTTATCATTCCTAAGTCTAGAGACGACTTCCTGCACTTATTTGATTGATAGTGTATAAATAAATTCATATCCTAGCGTATCAGTTACTGTAAACTTTGCTTGATAGCTTCTGAAAGTTCTTCCGTAATCTACGGGATCTTCTATACTATATATATATGTATTCTATGTAATTAAAATGTCATCCGATATCCGAAAATCATTTCATATCAAACATCCTTTATCTGACCGTACATGATGGAACTCGCAACTAATTCAAACTCCTCGGATTCCGACAGCTATTCCGATATGGATATCTACATGAGCTCCGAAAGCAACGTAACCGGAATGGATCAACTGTGACAACCCGAAAATTTCTGACCAAATTTAAACTTGATCTTTATATGTTTCTGACACGATAAGCAAAGTCTGTAATGTTGAGTCTCAAAAATTTTGGAACTATATTCATGTAATCAATTACCCTTTGACTATCTCCGACGATTCACGAACAATTAATTGTAAATAGATATGTGTATATATATATATATATATAAATAATAATTTGAAATATAATTTGAAGTATTATATGTTATTGTTATTAAACATTTAAAAAATAAAAATATATTATAATAATTATTATTTAAAATATATCTCTATATATAAATATAGTATATTAAAAATAAATTTTAAATGGTTTTAATATTCGTTTGATGTTTCGATTGATATTAAGCAAGTTAAATTCAAACTTGGGTGATTTTAAAATAAACGGTGATCCGAAAATGAGTAGTATAAATTTTAGTCTTATTAAAAATGTATTTAGGAACTATTTGTTGAATTTTAAAACTTTTTATATTTTACTTGGGATTGGGAGTGAATAATTAATGTAATTTTTATTTAATAGTTAATGATCGAATTTTATACCATAATGACCAAAATAAATAAATATAGTTAATTTAAAAATATGGGATTTTTCTGAACACTTTTATCTGCCACTGATTTCGCACGATACACAGTCTGTGAAAACTGTCGGTAGATTAAAAACAAAAGTGAGGCTTATGTACTGTTTTTAAGATTCATTCCTTGCACGTTTTCGGTTTATGATTGATTATTATTATTATTTTAATATTAATTTATGTTATAGATACATGATATAACTACATGATTTAGACATACCAACACCACTTATATTTAATTTAACTTTCTGTCTCTTTAATCAACAAAACCAATCATCTACCATCTTGTTTTATGTTTTATATCCGGCCATCTTTCACCATACCCATTTGCATGTTTTTATTTCTTGACTACTACCATCTCCAAACATCATGAACCACCAACGATCACATCTTCATCTTTATATATATATATATATATATATATATATATATATATATATATATATATATATCCTTATACATATTCTTATTACATGAAACTTCACCCACCACTTTCAAACTTGTACTTATATCCCATTCTTGCTTAATCAACGTCCATCACTCAACATCCGTCGATGTGACAACCCGGAAATTTCCAATCAAATTTAAACTTTATCTTTATATTAATCCGACACGATAAGCAAAGTTTGTTAAGTTAAATCTCAAGAATTTTAAATTGTGTTCATACATTCATTATAACCTCGACCAAATTCAGACGATTCACGAACCGTTATATATAAATAAATATGTATATATATGTATATATATATATTATAACTTGAGAATATTAATAAAGTATTAAACGTATAATACTTTACATGATCGTATTTGTTTCAATATGTTTATCGATGGAATTAGAAGATAATATCAAATTGTTGATTTATCAGATACATTATGATATGATTACGGGTCTATGTTATGAGGTCCACTGTGATTTAAGAAATCTATTCTTTTTGACAACATTCGGAAAATGGTAAAGTGATTTATAAGTAAGAACGTGAAGTGTAAATAACTTAGATGTTGGATATCGACAAGTTAAGTAACTCGACATTTTTTATTAAGATGATTTCATACGTTTATTTAACCTTTGAACTTTATCCCATGCTTCACCAACAAACTGTAATTTAAAAACTTGAAACCTATTATGAATATATATGATTCTACTTTTTTTAAAACATTTTATGATATAACGATTTCCATTATTTTAACCTTTAAACAAAATGATTCTTAAAAATATATTTGGTTTTGGAAAACAAAATTATTATATTTATTTGATTTAGTTTCAAACGTACAAAAACGTTTTCAGTTTAAAAAGAACTTTATTATTAAAACGTATATAACTTTTATAAATATCTAGAACCACTTTTGACAACTCATTACTTAACTAGTATGATAAAGATAACGATATTTATATTTTATTTTATTAAATATATATAACGATTTAAATTAATATTATATATATTTATATGCGTATTATACGTACATAGTTTTATACTTTTACTATACTTAAACTTTACCTTTACTTTATTTTATACTTTAATAATTCACTTTAATAATTCATACTTTAATAATTTACTTTAATAATTCATACTTTAATAATTCACTTTAATAATTCATACTTTAATAATTCACTTTAATAATTCATACTTTAATAATTCACTTTAATAATTCAAAAATCTATTATAAATAGAATTCAATAGGTTTCATTATTTCATAGAAACTTGAAAATATTTTTCTCTAAACTCTCTCAATCGATTTACATATATATATTTACTCCGTATTATTTCAAGATATTATTAGTATACATAAAATATTACGTCAGAGTGCTGTCCGAGTGATTTCGAAATTGTTTTTCGAGTGGGATTGGATTAAGGAAATTATGGGTTATAGCTATGGAGGTGATTGGTATGGTTCATGGGTATGCTCGTGAGGTCAATATAGTGTTTATCATCTCCGTTGCGTCTACGTACCTTTCCTGCAATATTGAATCTCAATATTGATACGTGAGTACTCATAATTTAACTTTTACATACTAATAGTGTATCCCTGACTAGTGCTCGAGTATATAGGATTATGTATGTTTGTACTTTTGATATTGCCTTTAGTTAGGTTATGTTGAATCCTGAATTAGTTATATATGCGACTGAGATAAGGTATAAGATATGCATGTCGTTGGAAAGCTAGTGAAAAATTAAGAACTTTTCATTTAGATATCGAATGATTTCGATGAACGGATTTGAAGTTATAGTCCATCGAATTTTTGTATTATTATTAAAAATGATTATTATTATCGTCGTTATTATCGTCATTCTAGTTTTTTCTTATTATTATTATTATTATTATTATCTTTATTAATAAAAGGATTTATCATTAAAAATTGATATTTTTTTTATTATTACTATCGTTATTATCGTTAAAGTTATAATTAGTATTATTATTATTATCCAATTATTATTATTATTATTATTATTACTATTATTATTATTATTATTATTATTATTATTATTATTATTGGTATTATTATTATTATTATCATTATTAATATATATATCATTATTTAAAAATGGTTATTGTTATTGTTATTATTATTATTACTATATTATCATTAAAATAATTATTAGTATTATCGTTAATAATGTTATAGTAACTATCATTATTAATATTAGTGTAATTAAAACAAATATTTGTAACACCTAATTATTTTGATTACTATTATTATCATTATTACGAACACGATATAAAAGACGATTAAAAGCTATTAAATGAAACGATTAGGAAATAATGGGTAAGAGTATCATGATGAAATTAAAATATTATAAGATATTGATTTAGATAAAATTATCGTTCTTATTATTTTTATCATTACTATTATTATTAAAATTATCGTTAGTATTAAAACTATCATTTTAACAAAAATTATCATTTTAATAGAAATGTCATTGTTACTATAAAATATCATTATTATTATTATTTTAAATAGAATTATTATTTTAAAGATAATATTAAAAATTATCGTAAATATTAAAGTTATCATAATTAGAATTATCGTTTTATCATAATGTCATCTTAGTAATTATAAATATTGATATTTTTATAATAATAATTATTATTACAAAATAATACAACTTTTACTTACTATCATTATAGATATTATTTTATCAAATAACTATTTGATACAAACATATTTTACTACGTGTAATAACTTACTTTAATAATACGTATCATATTGTCTTTATAATATTAAATGAACCCTATAAATTTTATTACTTAATATATATAAAAGTATATTTTATTATATAAATATAATATAAAATTTTATTTATTAATAAATAAATTATATTATTTACTCTAATAAATCTTTTAAAAATATTTAAAAATATAAAACGACGATATTTAAACTATATATTAATCATTTATAAATTTTTGGAAATTATTTTGAGTCAAATTTACTTTTGTTGACTTTTGCATATTAGTCTCGAGCATTAGGATTGTGGTACACTATGACTTGACCTAATTTGTTAGACAAATATTGACCAACACATAAATATATATAATTAATTTAGGTTCGTGAATCCGAGGCCAACCTTGCACTTGTTCAATGACGTTATATGTATTTTTACTACGAAATACAGTATGGTGAGTTTCATTTGCCTTTTTACCCTTTATATTTTTGGGCTGAGAATACATGCGCAATTTTTATAAATGTTTTTCGAAATAGACACAAATAATCGAAACTACATTATATGGTTGAATTATCGAAATCGAATATGCCCCTTTTTATTAAGTCTGGTAATCTAAGAATTAGGGAACAGACACCCTAATTGACGCAAATCCTAAAGATAGATCTATTGGGCCAAACAAACCCCATCCAAAGTACCGGATGCTTTAGTACTTCGAAATTATATCATGTCCGAAGGAGGATCCCGGAATGATAGGGGATATTCTTATATGTATCTAGTTAATGTCGGTTACCAGGTGTTCACCATATGAATGATTATTTTTTTGTCTCTATGCATGGGACGTATATTTATGAGAACTGGAAATGAAATTCTTGTGGTCTATTAAAATGATAGAAATAAATGATTATGATAAACTAATGAACTCACCAACCTTTTGGTTGACACTTTAAAGCATGTTTATTCTCAGGTGTTAAAGAAATCTTCCGCTGTGCATTTGCTCATTTTAAAGATATTACTTGGAGTCTTTCATAGCATATTTCGAAGAACGTTGCATTCGAGTCATTGAGTTCATCAAAGATTATAATTAAATCAATTTATAGTTGGATAGTGGATATTATGAAATGGTATGCATGCCTGTCAATTTTTGATGTAAAGAAAGATTGTCTTTTAAAAACGAATGCAATGTTTGTAAAATATATCATATATAGGTCAAATACCTCGCAATGTAATCAACTATTGTGAATCGTTTATAATGTATATGAACGGGTCCTTTCAGTTGGTATCAGAGCGGTGGTCTTAGCGAACCAGGTCTGCATTAGTGTGTCTAACTGATAAGTCGTTAGGATGCATTAGTGAGTCTGGACTTCGACCGTGTCTGCATGTCAAAAGTTTTACTTATCATTTCTAGTCGGAAATCATCTGGTTATCATCCATAGGAAATTACCTGCTTATCATTATTAGTCTAGACACGTCTTGCTACATTAATTGCATGAGTAGTGTATAGACAAACTTCATATCTTAGCGTATCTGCTAAATCATATCTTATCGTATCTGTTACTTTAAACTTTACCTGACATACACTGCAAATTCCTCCGTAATCTATGAAATCTTTTGATCTCTATATATAGATATCCTATGTAAATAGAATACCACCCGATAGCCGAAAAATCATTTTTATATCAAAAATCCTTTATCCAATCGTACGAAATGGAATTTGTCATCAGTTCAAGTCACTCGGATTCCGAAATGGAATCTCACTCAAGCTCCGAAAGCAGTGTGACCGGAATGGATCAACCAATTAGTCATCACCTATTCTAGATGAATTGGGGATGGGTTCGTAGCCTCCTCAATCATTGGAAACAAGAAGAAGGCGATCCTTTCCATCCACCACATTGCCCTCTTGGCGAAGAACCTGAAGCACTTACCGGCGAACCTGTTCGAGACACCATTTTCTCTCTCATTTCCAGGGTATCTCGTCACGATTATATACTATCCGCTCGTTCTGACCGACAATCATCCTGGAATAATAGAAGAAGTCAACGAACTTCGCGCTCGGGTAGTGGCTTTGGAGAATATGGTGCAGAGATTACAAACACCAGCAGCAGCACCAGCAGCATAACCAGTACCACCATCATCAACGCCAACAGTACCATTACCACCTTCAACCACAACCGCGTTGTAAACCTCAACTTCACAATCTGTCCCACGAGCATCAACGTCATACGCACCATAGATACCAAGGAGTACCAACAACAATAACTGACGAAGTATTAATTCATAACTTCATTGGAGAAACATTCCGCGGCGATTATATAATCTCTAAAGTCTTAGAGATTATCTAATCTAGCCCTAACCATAAATCAGTTAAGCGAACCAAAATGATAGAAAGAAGAGTAGAAACCCTGACAAAAATGGTGTGTGATTAACAAGTTAAACTTGTTTTACCAACAGCATCAACAGTACCGTCAACGTCACCAGCATCGTCAGTACAGTCAACATCAGAATCAACAACACCTATAACATCACAAACTCCGTCAGTTCAAGAATCACTGTGGACATCATTACGAATCAATAACGTGTATATTGTATCAACAAGTTATGAAGAATTAACTCATTCCCTCTGAAGAAATTATATATATATATTTTTTGAAATAAAAAAACAAATCTTTCCGTGCTAAGCTATTGTGTGTGAATCTTAACTACTCAGTTAATTCATATTACAAATATGCAATAATGCACGTCCCTCACCCGCGACTTAACCATCGTTAACTACAATCTCTGTCTCAATTCAACAAATTCCAATTCCTAATAAATCAAGTATATATTTGATTTTACACTTCATCATTGATGTAACCGAAACTTTTCAGATAACATCATTCGTACTTTGCGAAGTTCACAAGAATTTAACGAAAACCAACATCACTTCTCAACAAATAACGAAGTATTGATTCATAATTTCAATATTATTGAAGAAATACTTATGTAACCTCTAAACCTTCAAGGAATTATTCAATTCTAGTTTCAACCGTAAATCGAATGAGTTTAATTTAGTATTAACTCATTAAAATCTATGTTACATATGCGGAGAATATATACATATATATTTTCATAAAGACTGTAATAAAATTCTTATGTACAAAATATTAATTGTGAAAATTTATTAACGGGTAGGTAATACCCGAGAGATATATATAAATTCACAATTAATATGTTACATTCTTCGAATCAGATTAAGCAAATTATCAATTATACTTCCTACTTTCACAATAATATACATTCTTTCATAGAAATCAAAACAACCATACTCATTCAAACCCAATTACGTATTCTGATTTTAAAATCTCAGAATTCAATTCGAGATATAACCGGTACCATTACTTTTAGATTCCTACATCTTTCAAAGCTATACTTTGACTTCAAAAGTGTGTTAGAACATCAAATGTATACAAACGATTACAACCTATGTTCAAACCCTTCGAAAATCTCTGAAGACACTTCAAATAATGAGCAATCGAGATGATGATCCAACCACATATTTGAAGGTATTTCGTATGCCCGAGGGACATATTAAATTAATGTGGCTAATGTGCTTTAATCCAAGTCGGGTCATACCCAATAACAAGCTTACCAACACTTTATATGTATTTAATCTTAACGACTGGATCGTTAAATAAATACGCGACACTTGAACTTTAGAAAATCGGTTTTCTGAAATGTTATTACTTGAAATAAATTATTTGGATAATTTGTATTTAATTATTTATAGGTTTAAATAATTATGTTGTGTTATATTTTATAAAATGGTTTATAAAATTATTGCAAGAGGAATTACATGTTTATTTTATACAAGGTTTATAAAATCATTTACAAGTTTTATAAAATTTATATCTTGTATAAAATAATGGATGAATATGGGCAGATTTTGGAGACCCAAGAAGTCATCCCATGCTTATTCCCTTTTGGCATTTTTGAGGTATTAACTCCTAGGTACATGCTTAATAAGTTTACCAAGGCCTTGACTCAAAAAAGCACATGCAATACACATCAAACCACAAGTAAAAACTGCACAAAAACTGCTCCTGCTGCTGTCTCCAGGCCGTGGGCTGTTGGGAGCTCAAAAGGGGTTCTAAGTTTACTAATACAAGCTTACATCAAGTGTAAAACAAATCCTAACTAAAGGCAAAAGTGTTGGGATCATTGCTTGTGGGTATAAGTCACTTGAGGCTTCAAGTTAGAAGCTAATTAGTCATCAATTCCATTAAACATTCTGCTCAAATCAACCTTGCTGCTGATCGGGTTTTGGAAGCCAAGCAAGTGAGGTTTCAAGTTAGGTTTCAAGGTGTACAAGGTTTATAACAAGGAAAGGGTGTTTTGGTGCTTTGCTTCTTCATTTCCTTCATCATTATTCAAGCATTTTGCAGCCCTTAAACTTGTTTAAGGAGGTATAAACATCCTTACTTTCTACTTAGTTTGTAAGCATATTATTTCACAACTTGATCCATGGGGTTTAACTTTAAAATGGTTTAAAGATATACAAGTTCTAAAATGTAACTAACATGCTTCCGCTTTATTAAAATTCTTAAAAAGAGTTAAGTATTATCAAACTTGTTAAATCCCAACAATGGTATCTAGAGCCGAAGTTGTTGAAATATGCTTCGAATTGTTGTTTAAAACCCACTACATTTGCAATCTACTAACATGCATGAATGTAGATTGCAAAAAACAAATGGGTTTGGGTGGGTTTGTAAGCTTGGCCGAATTTGAAAGAGGTTCCAAGAGGGTTTGGAACTTGCATTTTGGTCAATTTTGGTTGCATGTTAAAGTTCACAATCCTAGCCTTGACCTTGTGTTGATTGCATGTTATATTTGGTTGATTTGTTATATTCATTTGGTATGTAATATTATTCATTCAATTGGCATGTAATAATTATTATTTTGGCTATGTAATTTGTTTTACATTTGGTATGTAAAATAGAATAGGTTGTATTTCATTTTCTAGATAAAAATGTATTAGGATACATATTTTGTAAAAATGAAGAACAAGATCATGAAGACTTCAAGAACACAAGGAGCATATGGATGCAAGGTTAAGTGGGAGATTGTAATCTCCTACTTTGTATGATTAACCCTTACCCGGTGACATTTGTTTTCGGCTAAACAAATGTCCACCAAAATGGCTAGATTGTGAACATACTTATTTTGCATGTGTGGTTGTTTGTATGATTATTGTTTTGTATGTTTGGTTGATACAATTAATCACAAGATAACAACTAACAAAACGACATTTTAATTGGTTAAATTAGACGTGCTAAGTACATGCAAAACGGCAATTTAAATGGTTAAATTTAAAAGGCAACCGAGAACCTTAATAAATGGTTATTAAGAACATGATAAGGATCATACATATAAAATGGTTTATATCAAGTAATTGGCTTAATTACAAAACATGAAAATGGATTTTCAAATAAACCATACACTAAATGCATGTTGGTGTATGGTGCAAAAGTTTTCCTAAACTAGAAATAACGAAAACTCAAGATCCCTTTACAAACAAGCTTAACAAGTTTAACGCCATCCTTTTGTGAAAACACTTAGATATATTAAGAAACTCTTGACGGGATAAAGGTCACCTAACCGTCATGAGCGGACTAATATCAATAAGGTAAATTTCGCACACTTGTGGGATAAAGGTCACCTAACCACTTGTATGTTGAATTTACATGTTTACACAAGTGGGACGACTTGATTTGGGAATCATGAACTTAGGGTCACCGAAGCATGAGGAACAAATAGGCGTTGATGGGATAAATATGCCATGCAAAAGGATTGCATGATCCCATAACTTAGAAGTTGCAAAAGGATTGCAATTGTCATATAATGACTACCTAGCTAAATCAAATAACGGGATAAAGGTCACCTAACCGAAATTTGATTTACCGTTGGATTCTAATATTTAATAAGTCAATTAATATTTTAAAAGGGTATTGAATGTTACATTAAAATCGATACTTAAACGAACTTTGTTAATTTTGTAGATGGCCGCCAATAACAACAACAACATTCCAAACGCACCACTTAACCTGAACCACCTATCATTAAGGTCTCTCTTAGAGAAAGACAAACTCAACCATACAAACTTTATGGATTGGTTCCGCAATCTTCGGATTGTCCTCAAACAAGAGGATAAAATGTATGTGCTTGAGGACCCCATTCCCGATCAACCGGATGAGAATGATGTGGAGGCAATGGCCTCTTACGATAAGTATTGCCATGACTCCCTTCAAGTCTCATGCTTAATGCTTGGGACTATGATACCCGAACTCCAAAAGGATTTCGAGCATCATAGTGCATACGACATGATAACGCAATTGAAGGAGATGTTCCTCCAACAAGCGCGTGTCGAACGCTTCGAAACGGTTCGGGCGCTACATGCTTGTCGTATGGACGATACCCAATCGGTTTCATCTTATGTACTTAAGATGAAAAGCCTTATCGATCGTGCTAACCGTCTTAACCTAAACATATCTAATGAGTTAGCCACCGATCTTATCCTTAACTCCCTATCAAAAAGGTTTGATCAATTTGTAATTAATTACAATATGAATGGGATGGATAAGAGCATAGGTGAGCTTCACGGTATGCTTAGAACGGCGGAAACTAGCATGGGTAAAAGGGCTTTACCCGTGTTAGCAATCGATCAAGGTGGATCCAAAGGTAACACCTCTAAGCCAAAGGTGGCTAAGAGGAAAGGACCCGCCCATCAAGGCAAAGGGAAGGGGAAGATGGTTACCCCAACCAAGAACAAGGCTAAGAAGCAAAAGGTAGCCGAGAAGGCAAACCCCAAGGAAGACCCATGTTTCGGTTGCGGTGAAATGGGTCATTGGAAACGAAACTGTCCGGTCTATCTTAAGGAGTTGAAGGACAAGAGGGATGCAGGGCAAACCTCAGGTAATATATATATGGTATATATAGAGCTTAGTATTACTTCTTCTAATACATGGGTATTAGACACTGGATGTGGAACTCACATTTGCAATTCATTGCAGGGGTTCAAAAGAAGTAGCAAGCAAACGGGAACATCAAGTCTCTACATGGGTAATGGGGCCAAAGTGCAAGTGAAGGCTCAAGGAGACTTTGTGTTAAAGCTTCCAAGTGGTTTGGAACTTATTTTGAAAGATGTTTTGTATGCACCCGATTTATGTCGAAACATTATTTCCATTTCCCGTTTGAAACAATGTGGTTTCTATCTTAATTTTGTTAATGATGATATCCATATTTATTTAGATAATGTATTCTATTTCAAGGCTTCACCTTCAAATGGAATTTATGAATTGGTTCATGATGACACATCATCTAGTAGCTCAATGTACCATACAAGCACCAAGAAACTCAAAAGGGATTTGAGTGATTCCTATTTATGGCATTGTCGCCTTGGTCACATAAACAAAAACCGAATGCATACACTTCAAAAGGATGGACTTTTGAAATCAAATGAAATGGATTCGTTTGATGTATGTGAATCTTGTTTACAAGGCAAGATGACTAAAGCACCTTTCAAAGGAACTTATGAAAGGGCTAAAGATTTATTGGGATTAATACATTCGGATGTATGTGGACCCTTTAAACCCATGACTAGGAATGGTGAAAGATACTTTGTTACATTCATTGATGACTTTAGTCGTTTCGGATATGTCTATTTATTAAGACACAAGGACGAAACGTTTGAAGCATTCAAAGAATATCAAAACGAAGTACAAAATCAACTCAACAAGACAATTAAGGTACTTCGTACCGATAGAGGAGGTGAATACCTAAGCGATGCTTTCCAAGATCATCTTAGGAGTTGTGGGATTATCTCACAACTTACTCCACCCGGAACACCCCAACTTAATGGAGTTTCCGAAAGGAGGAACCGAACCCTAATGGATATGGTTCGATCTATGATGGCAAGAAGCTCGTTGCCTCTATCATTTTGGGGTTATTGTCTAAGCTCCGCGGCTCGTATTTTAAATATGGCCCCAACCAAGAAAGTGGAACGAACTCCTCACGAGATGTGGTTTGGCAAACCTCCATCTCTATCATACTTAAAGGTATGGGGATGTGAAGCTTATCCTAAGCGTTACGTCCCTAATAAGTTGAATGCTCGATCCACGAAGTGTATCTTCATAGGATATCCCAAGGATGATATGGGATACTATTTCTATGATCCATCCGAGCAGAATGTATTTGTTGCTCGGAAGGCAGAATTCCTTGAAACTAAGTTCCTAATGGAAGGAAATAGTGAAAGGAAGATAGATCTTGAAGAGGTTCAAGATCAAGTAGATGATACACAATTGGTTAACACTAGCACTCAACATGAAAATGTTGATAGTGATCAATTGGATGATCAAAATACACAAGACATTCGTAGATCTGGTAGGATTAGCAATCCTCCTGAGAGATATGGGTTTCTCATAGATGATTGCTATACGGTTGATTTGGATGAACCAACAAACTACCAAGATGCTTTATCAAGGATTGATAAAGATAAATGGCAGGATGCCATGGACGCCGAGATGCAATCCATGTATGAAAACCAAGTGTGGGAACTTGTTGAGCAACCTCCTAGCTCTAAGCTAGTTGATTGCAAATGGCTTTTCAAGAAGAAAACCGACATACGTGGAAACTTGGATACATATAAAGCTAGACTTGTAGCAAAAGGTTTCACTCAAACTCAAGGGGTTGATTATGATGAAACTTTCTCGCCAGTGGCAATGCTAAAGTCTATTAGGATATTATTTGCCATTGCTGCTCACTACGACTATGAAATATGGCAAATGGATGTCAAAACCGCTTTCCTAAATGGATATCTTATGGAAGATGTCTATATGGTCCAACCTGAAGGTTTTGTTGATCCAAAATATCCTAAAAGGGTATGCAAGTTAAAGAAGTCAATCTACGGATTGAAACAAGCATCTAGAATGTGGAATCATCGTTTTAATGAGGAAGCCGAGAAATTTGGCTTCATTAAAAATGGTGATGAAGCTTGTGTATATAAGAAAGCTAGTGGGAGCACTATCATATTCCTTGTACTATATGTGGATGATATATTATTATTTGGGAATGATATTACCACAATGCAAGGAGTCAAAACTTGGCTAAAGAGTTGCTTCTCCATTAAGGATCTTGGAGATGCACAATACATATTGGGGATAGGGATCTATAGGAATAGATCCAAGAGATTGATAGGTTTAAGTCAAAGTACATACATTGATAAAATCTTGAAAAGGTTCAAGATGGAAAACTCTAAGAAAGGTTTGGTACCTATTCAAAGAGGAACCAGTCTCAGTTCATCTCAATGTCCCACCACGAAAGACGAACAAGAGAAAATGAAGAAAGTCCCATACGCATCTGCTATTGGGTCTATCATGTATGCAATGATATGTACTAGACCGGATGTGTCATGCGCTCTAAGCTTGACAAGTAGATACCAGAACAACCCAGGAAACAGTCATTGGATTGCTGTTAAAAGTATATTGAAATACCTTAGGAGGACTAAGGATATGTTTCTAATATATGGGTCTGGTGAGGAGGAACTCGCCGTAAAAGGTTACGTGGACGCGAGTTTCCAAACTGATCGAGATGACTCTCGATCACAATCCGGTTATGTCTTCATGTTAAATGGTGGTGCGGTCTCTTGGAAGAGTTCGAAACAGGAGGTTGTTGTGTTATCCACTACAGAGTCGGAGTACATTGCCGCCTCACTGGCAGCTCAGGAAGCTGCATGGATGAAGAAATTCATCGACGACTTAGGAGTGGTCCCTTCCATTCAGGACCCTCTTGAGATCTTTTGTGACAACGAGGGTGCGATTGCTCAAATCAAGGAACCTCGTGCCCATCAAAAGACTCATCACATTGAGCGGAGATTCAACTACATAAGGGATGAAGTTGAAAAAGGAAAGATATGTATTCACAAAGTTCATACAGATCATAATGTTGCGGATCCACTCACGAAGCTTTTACATGGGCCAAAACATGAGGGACATGTTTGTGCATTAGGGCTTCGATATTCTAGTGATTGGATATGATCTATTTTAAGTATTTGTACCGGAACGAAATTATTCAAACTCATTAATATAACTATGGTGTTAATTTATTTGAGTTATGTTCCTATTTTGCATATTTCATCCATGAATTAGCAATTATTCAAAATTTCCGTAGTCGATCACATTTAGTGTGAGGTTTAGACTATTATGAACTCGGATTGGTATACTTTCATAGGTTGAATGTGGAGCAAGGTTGCAACCAAGGTTCATAGATATTTGTGGGAAACAAATATTGGAAGACCCGCTCTCAAGAATTACTGTATAGAGCCTTTGTGGTTGATCACATGTAATCTTGAGTAAAGGCGAATATCATTGTATCCTCTGACCTGAGATACATATTGGGTTCGGAAATTCACCAAGTATTGTGCCTTGATTCTTTCCTTCGCTATTCTGAAACATGGTAGTACATAAGGAAGAACTCAGGCATATTACAAAGTGTATATCTAGGACGTATGTAGTCAAGATGGAATTTGTCCCTCTTATTCGTTGAGAGTCAGATGTCTAAGGCCTGAAAAGTTAAATCTATAAGAGAGTGATCACTCTGTATCTCTTGGATTTAACATGACATCTACGGCAAAAGGATATATTGAAAGATTCACCTATTCATATTCGAGATGGGAACTCGAAAAGGATGATGTTATTGAATGGCACAAAGTCATAGCATATTGGGGGTGATGGACGGTCGTTAGGTGGTATCTGTCACTTGCATTAATTTCTTATGTTTCTCGTGCAAGTGGGAGATTGAAGGTATTTCGTATGCCCGAGGGACATATTAAATTAATGTGGCTAATGTGCTTTGATCCAAGTCGGGTCATACCCAATAACAAGCTTACCAACACTTTATATGTATTTAATCTTAACGACTGGATCGTTAAATAAATACGCGACACTTGAACTTTAGAAAATCAGTTTTCTGAAATGTTATTACTTGAAATAAATTATTTGGATAATTTGTATTTAATTATTTATAGGTTTAAATAATTATGTTGTGTTATATTTTATAAAATGGTTTATAAAATTATTGCAAGAGGAATTACATGTTTATTTTATACAAGGTTTATAAAATCATTTACAAGTTTTATAAAATTTATATCTTGTATAAAATAATGGATGAATATGGGCAGATTTTGGAGACCCAAGAAGTCATCCCATGCTTATTCCCTTTTGGCATTTTTGAGGTATTAACTCCTAGGTACATGCTTAATAAGTTTACCAAGGCCTTGACTCAAAAAAGCACATGCAATACACATCAAACCACAAGTAAAAACTGCACAAAAACTGCTCCTGCTGCTGTCTCCAGGCCGTGGGCTGTTGGGAGCTCAAAAGGGGTTCTAAGTTTACTAATACAAGCTTACATAAAGTGTAAAACAAATCCTAACTAAAGGCAAAAGTGTTGGGATCATTGCTTGTGGGTATAAGTCACTTGAGGCTTCAAGTTAGAAGCTAATTAGTCATCAATTCCATTAAACATTCTGCTCAAATCAACCTTGCTGCTGATCGGGTTTTGGAAGCCAAGCAAGTGAGGTTTCAAGTTAGGTTTCAAGGTGTACAAGGTTTATAACAAGGCAAGGGTGTTTTGGTGCTTTGCTTCTTCATTTCCTTCATCATTATTCAAGCATTTTGCAGCCCTTAAACTTGTTTAAGGAGGTATAAACATCCTTACTTTCTACTTAGTTTGTAAGCATATTATTTCACAACTTGATCCATGGGGTTTAACTTTAAAATGGTTTAAAGATATACAAGTTCTAAAATGTAACTAACATGCTTCCGCTTTGATAAAATTCTTAAAAAGATTTAAGTATTATCAAACTTGTTAAATCCCAACAATATTAACCACAGTTATGTACTTAAAAAGCTCTCGAAACCAAAGTCATAATTCAACACATATCTGTGTCAGATCTTTTGGCATTTATTAGCAAAAATAACCTTGCAATTCCTTTGCAAAGTAGCAAATTATATCACAGCTCCAGCAAGACAAGTTTAATTTTTTCATTCGGAGTAGCCTTATCATAATTTTGATATATGTGATTACCCTTTTGTTACCGGAGAACCTTTCATATTCCACCACATTAGCAATAAACTTACCAACAACTTCACTGATCTTGGGCATTCCGAAGAATCTTTATATTTATCGAAACCTCATCATTTACTCATCTGCCTCTTGTAACGAGAATTGTCATATGAATCATTGGGAGTTAGCAATCAGTATTTTGAAATCTCACAGCATGTTGACGCCAACAGTTATACATAACGTCTATTTCCAAGGCTTACATACTTCGAATGTGAAGTTTCTGAAAAACACTCTGAACCGCGAAATAGTTCTCGAAATGCTGATGAAGCAACAAAAACTGTAAACGACCTTAGCAGTAAAAAGTTTGATGATAAAGATTAGTGTATTAACAAAGCTCAGAAATAGAGAAGTTTTGGAACTGGAAAACGGATTGAGCAAAGTATGAAGGAGGCTGTGGACAAATCACAAAGACTGAACCTGCCTTCAAAGAATCCAAATGATTCAGTGTCTGCTAAAGTCATTAACGAATACCTTGCTCCTGACACTAAACCCTTACAGACAATATTCTTCATCATCCTCTGATATTAGAAATTCTAAGATATCATCGTATCTTTCATTATAAATATCCTCCATATTTCTGAAGATATTTCCATAACTATTCTTATCTGGAATCATTTATCTCTTTGCGCTATCTGTATTACATCAAAAAGGAAACTGTTTAGTTCCTATACTCTGTAAACCTTTGAGTTTAAAATATGAATGTTTTTGAAGTAGTGTTGGAAACTGAAGCATGAGTTAGTATAATATAATGACACTTGATCAACGTGATTATATTACAGTAATTCATGCTGAGTTTCTAAATGGAATGTGATGATTCACAGATCATAACATCATCATGTGCCATGTTATACGACTCTTGTATTCTATTTAACCTCTAAAATATTAAGAAAATATTTCTTGATGATTCGGCCTTTTTCAAGGTATTCTAGTAATTTGACAAGTCAAGATCGTGCCATCACAATTTCCTTCCTAGAACATTAACAATGTTCATTCCGAAAATCATATTTGTGAATTCTGGACCATTACAAGCGGTGCTTAATCGCAAGAAGAAGAAACGAAAGGACAAAACTCCGAAATAGAAATTGGGGTATAAATTGCAGCAAATAAAAGAGAGCAATAACTTTGGATGACAATGATTATAGAAGATAGAAACAGAGACTTTGAAATATAAGGGAAGATATAAAGCCCAACGACAAATCAAAAATTATAAACCATATATATCGATGCATATAGCAATATAAAGACACGGGAGAACTAGAAACACTATAAACCCAAGAGTATAGTAGAAGTAAATAGATTCTTCCGGCGGTAGATGAAAAAGAAGAATGACCGATATGAAAGTTATAAGTATATCGAGAATCAGAACTGGATGGAGCATATTGATTAATACTTTAAAATATGAGTTGAGGGAGAAAGAATAGAAGGTGATGAAACATGACTAGGAACTTAGAAATCAACAGATTTAACTCACACAATGACGGAATAAGTGAATCAAACCCTCTAGTGAATAGATTAAGCTTTTTGTGATTAATTTAGTCATACCACAACTAAATCAAGTGTGATTAGATCAACACCTAGAGCTATTATTCACCACCTGGGTGATTTGGGTTGAGAGAGAATTGGAGGAGCTCACCAGATTTGAGTGTGTGTAACAAATGAGAGGCTTAACCTAAAAATGAAGAACATAAGACTTTATATACCCCTGCTGTTGACCCACCCGTACGATTCATCCATCACACATACGAGTTGGCTTCATCAGCCGTACGGGTGATCACTCACTCGTGTCTTCTCATTTAGATTGTAATTGTGACTTAGCTCAGCATCAACCGTGCGTATGAGCCTGTCAGCCGTACGAGTGAGGCTTCATTCGGACGTCTGACTAAGTCTAACATAGTCAAACATCCACATCTCATTCCTGCAGTTGCTGTAACCACATACAAACACAAATAGGATAATAACGAACGATCATGGTGGCCTGTAAACTGTTGTACCTGCAATGGACGTGGGTAGATGTCTAGGGACTTGCATAAAATGCATCAACAGAAGGTGTGAGTTGTAAGAAAAGGAAGGAGGTGAATTTATAAGAAAATCTCCGACAGAACAATTAAAATGGACGATCGCATTTAAAGCGGATCCTAATTCCTTTTGTTACCGGAGAATTAAATCTTATTACAAAGATTTTCTTCAAATCCCTTGAAATCTGAAAATCAATCATATCTACGTCAAATGATAAGATGAATCTACACTTACTCATTTCACTCTTCTATGTTAGCTTCATTCGTACTCTTCATATAAATGGATTGTTTATCCAAATTATTCGCTGATGATAAAACTCTAATTTTCAGCCTGTATGCATCATGAAAACATACTTATTATCATTCACGACCTTTCCACTCAAATTTCGGGACGAAATTTCTTTAACTGGTAGGTACTGTGACAACCCGGAAATTTCCAATCAAATTTAAACTTTATCTTTATATTATTCCGACACGATAAGCAAAGTTTGTTAAGTTAAATCTCAAGAATTTTAAATTGTGTTCATACATTCATTATAACCTCGACCAAATTCAGACGATTCACGAACCGTTATATATAAATAAATATGTATATATATGTATATATATATATTATAACTTGAGAATATTAATAAAGTATTAAACGTATAATACTTTACATGATCGTATTTGTTTCAATATGTTTATCGATGGAATTAGAAGATAATATCAAATTGTTGATTTATCAGATACATTATGATATGATTACGGGTCTATGTTATGAGGTCCACTGTGATTTAAGAAATCTATTCTTTTTGACAACATTCGGAAAATGGTAAAGTGATTTATAAGTAAGAACGTGAAGTGTAAATAACTTAGATGTTGGATATCGACAAGTTAAGTAACTCGACATTTTTCATTAAGATGATTTCATACGTTTATTTAACCTTTGAACTTTATCCCATGCTTCACCAACAAACTGTAATTTAAAAACTTGAAACCTATTATGAATATATATGATTCTACTTTTTTTAAAACATTTTATGATATAACGATTTCCATTATTTTAACCTTTAAACAAAATGATTCTTAAAAATATATTTGGTTTTGGAAAACAAAATTATTATATTTATTTGATTTAGTTTCAAACGTACAAAAACGTTTTCAGTTTAAAAAGAACTTTATTATTAAAACGTATATAACTTTTATAAATATCTAGAACCACTTTTGACAACTCATTACTTAACTAGTATGATAAAGATAACGATATTTATATTTTATTTTATTAAATATATATAACGATTTAAATTAATATTATATATATTTATATGCGTATTATACGTACATAGTTTTATACTTTTACTATACTTAAACTTTACCTTTACTTTATTTTTACTTTACTTTAACTTTAATAATTCACTTTAATAATTCATACTTTAATAATTCACTTTAATAATTCATACTTTAATAATTTACTTTAATAATTCATACTTTAATAATTCACTTTAATAATTCATACTTTAATAATTCACTTTAATAATTCATACTTTAATAATTCACTTTAATAATTCAAAAATATATTATAAATAGAATTCAATATGTTTCATTATTTCATAGAAACTTGAAAATATTTTTCTCTAAACTCTTTCAATTGATTTACATATATATATTTACTCCGTATTATTTCAAGATATTATTAGTATACATAAAATATTACGTCAGAGTGCTGTCCGAGTGATTTCGAAATTGTTTTTCGAGTGGGATTGGATTAAGGAAATTATGGGTTATAGCTATGGAGGTGATTGGTATGGTTCATGGGTATGCTCGTGAGGTCAATATAGTGTTTATCATCTCCGTTGCGTCTACGTACCTTTCCTGCAATATTGAATCTCAATATTGATACGTGAGTACTCATAATTTAACTTTTACATACTAATAGTGTATCCCTGACTAGTGCTCGAGTATATAGGATTATGCATGTTTGTACTTTTGATATTGCCTTTAGTTAGGTTATGTTGAATCCTGAATTAGTTGTATATGCGACTGAGATAAGGTATAAGATATGCATGTCGTTGGAAAGCTAGTGAAAAATTAAGAACTTTTCATTTAGATATCGAATGATTTCGATGAACGGATTTGAAGTTATAGTCCATCGAATTTTTGTATTATTATTAAAAATGATTATTATTATCGTCGTTATTATCGTCATTCTAGTTTTTTCTTATTATTATTATTATTATTATTATTATTATCTTTATTAATAAAAGGATTTATCATTAAAAATTGATATTTTTTTTATTATTACTATCGTTATTATCGTTAAAGTTATAATTAGTATTATTATTATTATCCAATTATTATTATTATTATTATTATTATTACTATTATTATTATTATTATTATTATTATTATTATTATTATTATTATTGGTATTATTATTATTATTATCAATATTAATATATATATATCATTATTTAAAAATGGTTATTGTTATTGTTATTATTATTATTACTATATTATCATTAAAATAATTATTAGTATTATCGTTAATAATGTTATAGTAACTATCATTATTAATATTAGTGTAATTAAAACAAATATTTGTAACACCTAATTATTTTGATTACTATTATTATCATTATTACGAACACGATATAAAAGACGATTAAAAGCTATTAAACGAAACGATTAGGAAATAATGGGTAAGAGTATCATGATGAAATTAAAATATTATAAGATATTGATTTAGATAAAATTATCGTTCTTATTATTTTTATCATTACTATTATTATTAAAATTATCGTTAGTATTAAAACTATCATTTTAACAAAAATTATCATTTTAATAGAAATGTCATTGTTACTATAAAATATCATTATTATTATTATTTTAAATAGAATTATTATTTTAAAGATAATATTAAAAATTATCGTAAATATTAAAGTTATCATAATTAGAATTATCGTTTTATCATAATGTCATCTTAGTAATTATAAATATTGATATTTTTATAATAATAATTATTATTACAAAATAATACAACTTTTACTTACTATCATTATAGATATTATTTTATCAAATAAATATTTGATACAAACATATTTTACTACGTGTAATAACTTACTTTAATAATACGTATCATATTATCTTTATAATATTAAATGAACCCTATAAATTTTATTACTTAATATATATAAAAGTATATTTTATTATATAAATATAATATAAAATTTTATTTATTAATAAATAAATTATATTATTTACTCTAATAAATCTTTTAAAAATATTTAAAAATATAAAACGACGATATTTAAACTATATATTAATCATTTATAAATTTTTGGAAATTATTTTGAGTCAAATTTACTTTTGTTGAGTTTTGCATATTAGTCTCGAGCATTAGGATTGTGGTACACTATGACTTGACCTAATTTGTTAGACAAATATTGACCAACACATAAATATATATAATTAATTTAGGTTCGTGAATCCGAGGCCAACCTTGCACTTGTTCAATGACGTTATATGTATTTTTACTACGAAATACAGTATGGTGAGTTTCATTTGCCTTTTTACCCTTTATATTTTTGGGCTGAGAATACATGCGCAATTTTTATAAATGTTTTTCGAAATAGACACAAATAATCGAAACTACATTATATGGTTGAATTATTGAAATCGAATATGCCCCTTTTTATTAAGTCTGGTAATCTAAGAATTAGGGAACAGACACCCTAATTGACACGAATCCTAAAGATAGATCTATTGGGCCTAACAAACCCCATCCAAAGTACCGGATGCTTTAGTACTTCGAAATTATATCATGTCCGAAGGAGGATCCCGGAATGATAGGGGATATTCTTATATGTATCTAGTTAATGTCGGTTACCAGGTGTTCACCATATGAATGATTATTTTTTGTCTCTATGCATGGGACGTATATTTATGAGAACTGGAAATGAAATTCTTGTGGTCTATTAAAATGATAGAAATAAATGATTATGATAAACTAATGAACTCACCAACCTTTTGGTTGACACTTTAAAGCATGTTTATTCTCAGGTGTTAAAGAAATCTTCCGCTGTGCATTTGCTCATTTTAAAGATATTACTTGGAGTCTTTCATAGCATATTTCGAAGAACGTTGCATTCGAGTCATTGAGTTCATCAAAGATTATTATTAAATCAATTTATAGTTGGATAGTGGATATTATGAAATGGTATGCATGCCTGTCAATTTTTGATGTAAAGAAAGATTGTCTTTTAAAAACGAATGCAATGTTTGTAAAATATATCATATATAGGTCAAATACCTCGCAATGTAATCAACTATTGTGAATCGTTTATAATGTATATGAACGGGTCCTTTCAGTCGACATCCACAATACCACCACCCATTTTAGTAAGTTGCTATCCGTTTCGGTTTACTCGAACAACCCATCACCAATTATCACTACAACCATTCAACCATCCTTAAACCATGTTAAACCCATTTCTTGTTGATAAACCGAGACACCATCGAGAGCCACCTATAGCCTTTAACACCATCACAGTCTAATCGCCATCACCATCTCAATCTTCCACCACTTTGATAAATCGACACCCTGGCTCATCACCCATTGTTATCACCACCTAAAACCCATCACCACTACCTTGTTACCATGTCTCCTGTTTCTTTTGAATCACAAAACTGCCACCTTTAATCCCTATTATGGCTATATTCGATCTTGTTATGTTGAATGACCACGAAACCAAAACCTACTACGCAATCACCACTTTAAACCTTCATCACATTGTAATTGAGAACCACCATCATCATCCTCGTCCCAAATTTTTTTTTTTTTTGAGAAACCATATCAGCCACTACAACCCACTTTTCTCCGTCACCATGGTTCACTACCATAAACAAACCCATGACCATCTTTACCACCATCATGAAACCACCATCGAATATCAACCTCACAACTTTGATTTCATTTGCTACTACTGCGAATGCTTTTACTTCTATTTATACATTGCAAACCACCACTGGAAACAACCTAGCTACTGCTGCCACGTTACAGTTTTTCTGTTTTCTTTTCCTGTTCGAATATAACGGTTTTTGCTGCGGTATAATTTCTTTTCTGTTTCAGTTCATGCGAAAAGGAAAGATAATGATAAATATGATGATTAGGATTTCTGTTGTATATTACAGCTTTTATTTTCCAGCTTAAAGTCACACAAAACCAAACCACTAACACCACTCAATTAAAAAAGAAAAACCCATTGTTTCCAGATTTTTATTCGAGTTTGATTTTCCTAACTTGGGCAGTATACTTGTTTGGTTTGGGCCGTATTCCGGGGCCAAGAAAATGATTATATTTGATGTAGGTAAATGAAGACATGTTGATGATTAGTTTTAACTATTAAGAAGATGAAAACAGAATTTTACGGGTTAAATAAATATTAGATTCGTATATTTATTTATGGCAAACACCGATTCAACTTTCTCGGTCCACCGTTTCAATCCGATTGGTCCTTCGGTCCCATCAAATTCTGAAGGTTTGCAGGCAGTGAATTCCTTGTAGGAGCATCCTACACGATTTCTTGCGCCATTAGCTGTATTGCTAGATTTAGAGTTATTGTTGGTATGTAGGGAAGCCTGTACTGCGGCTATGTTTGAAGCAAGAAAGGCACGAAATTCCTCTTCGATCATATTCAAGGTGTGTCGAGTAGTCGGTGCCATTTCCTTCAAAATAGTCAAATGAAACAAGATAATCATACAGAATATTAAGAGTAGTCAATAGTATCTCGCAGCATAATATGAACTCATTTATAAAAGCTTTTTCTTCATATTAGCATTTTATATGTTTAAATTCGGGTACTACCTACCCGTTAAGTTCATACTTAGTAGCTAATATACAATTCAACTACTACAATTCCATATCAAAAACTGATTATAATAATATATCACATAAAAATATTCTTCAAACTTACAACTTCGCTATATTGTATATTACATGAAATATAGTACACTATGATACAGGACAGTTTTGAAGATAAATCTAGTTAATACACAAGTTGTTCAGCAAAGGAAATAAATACACGTAATTCATAAGTCCAGAAACAAGTCATGCATTCTGGTTTTACTAAGACGACTTTCCATCCTTGGTCTTGTGGAAAATAACCGTTATGACCATTGGCTAGGCAGCATGTTGTAATGTTGTCAAAAGGACGAGGGTTTCGTAACGTCCAACAGCCCCGTAATAATCTAAAAACCTTGTTTCTCACCCCAACTACTGAATCCGTCACTTGTGCGAAAGTTTTATTTAAAAGCTGCAATCCGATGTTCTTTTTCTCACTTTGGTAAGAAGCGAACATCACTAACCCGTAAGCATAACATGCTTCTTTATGTTGCATTTTAGAAGCTCTTTCTAATTCACGAAATCCTATATTGGGATATGTTGAGTCAAAATAGATTCTTAACCCGTAGCATAAACTTGCATTTGGGTTCCCCACATTTAACGCTTTAAAGAAAACACGGCGTAACTTAAAGTCTCCCCAATGTGATATACCCCACCTATCAAAGGAAAGCCTTTTATAAACTAAGGCATTTCTGTAACGTCTTTCAAATGTTTGACAAGTTAATTTCACCATAACTAAATGTGCTGTTGAATTCTGACCAACTCTAGACAAGATTTCCTCAATCATATCCTCTGGTAGGTCTTCTAAAATATTCGGTTGTCTACCCTTAACGTCTATTTTGTTTTTATACTGTAAAATAGACAAGGATTAGATTCATAATAACAAACAATACAAGCAATTTTTACATAGAACATAAAAGTACAAGCACACTACAATACATTTATTACACAACATGCTCATACCCCTCTAATCTGAATCACTGGTTTCTTCTTCTTCGGACTTGGTTCTTTTTCCTAATTTTCTAGGGATATATGACGTTCCTCTAATACGAGCCGTCGTTTTCCACATTGGTTTAGAAAAACCTGGTGGTTTAGAGGTTCCCGGGTTATTGTCATGATATTGAAAATACGGGTGTTGACGGTACATATAAAGTTCATCGGGGTCGGAATTAGATTTCTCTATTTTGATGCCTTTTCCCTTATTATTTTCTTTTGCCTCATTAAATTGGATCGGGGTAATTTCTATAACATCATCGGAATCCTCATCAGGATCCGATTCATCGAAAAATTGGTAATTTTCCCAATATTTTGCTTCCTTAGCGGAAACACCATTGACCATTATTAACTTTGGTCCATTGGTTGAGGATTTTCTTTTATTTGACCGGTTTTCTGTGGTTCCTACTATTCCCCCCTCCAGAACCTCTTCTTCTTCCGGTTCCTCTTCTTCTGGTTTCTCTTCTTTCGTTTCCTCTTCTTCCGGTTCCATTTCCTCTTCTACCGGTTCTTCGGGAACTTGTGAATCTTGCCAATATATATTCGACTCTTCGTTATTATTAGGTGAGTCAATGGGATTTGTGCTAGAGATAGACATCTATCACACAATATCAAACATGTTAAGAGATTAATATATCACATAATATTTACATGTTCATAATATATAGTTTCCAACAAAAATGTTAAGCAATCATTTTTAAAGAAAACACGGTTGAAGTCCAGACTCACTAATACGTCCTAACAAACTCGATAAGACACACTAATGCAAATTTTCTGGTTCTCTAAGACCAACGCTCGGATACCAACTGAAATGTCCCGTTCATATTGATTATAAACGTTCCATATTAATTGATTTCGTTGCGAGGTTTTGACCTCTATATGAGACGTTTTTCAAACATGGACTCCAAATCTTGTCCTTATTTTAGTATGCAACTACGAAAGCTCTTATTATTCACCTGAGAATAAACATGCTTTAAACGTCAACAAAAATGTTGGTAAGTTATAGGTTTAACCTATATATATCAAATCGTAACAATAGACCACAAGATTTCATATTTCAATACACATCCCATACATAGAGATAAAAATCATTCATATGGTGAACACCTGGTAACCGACATTAACAAGATGCATATATAAGAATATTCCCATCATTCTGCGACACCCTTCGGATATGATATAAATTTCGAAGTACTAAAGCATCCGATACTTTGGATGGAGTTTGTTAGTTCCAATAGATCTATCTTTAGGATTCGCGTCAATTAGGGTGTCTGTTCCCTAATTCTTAGATTACCAGACTTAATAAAAAGGGGCATATTCGATTTCGATAATTCAACCATAGAATGTAGTTTCACGTACTTGTGTCTATTTTGTAAATCATTTATAAAACCTGCATGTATTCTCATCCCAAAAATATTAGATTTTTAAAGTGGGACTATAACTCACTTTCACAGATATTTCCTTCCTCGGAAATAAGACTTGGCCACGGATCGATTCACGAACCTATACAAATATGTACATATATATCAGAATATGATCAAAATATAATTACAACCATTTTTATTATGTTTTAAAGATTTGAGTGTATTAAGTCAGCTGTCCTCGTTAATAACCTACAACTAGTTGTCCACAGTTAGATGTACAGAAATAAACCGATATATATTATCTTGAATCAATCCATGACCCAGTGTATACACGTCTCAGGCTAGATCACAACTCAAAGTATATATATTTTTAGAATCAACCTCAACCCTGTATAGCTAACTCCAACATTACTGCATATAGAGTGTCTATGGTTGTTCCAAATAATATATATACATGGGTCGATATGATATGTCAAAACATTTGCATACGTGTCTATGGTATCCCAAGATTACATAATATATTAGAATATATGTATAATACAATATAAATTAGCTAGGATATGATTTGTATAGATTTGTTAAACATTTCCCGTAGCTAAAAAGATCAAAAATATCCAATCTTGTTTTACCCATAACTTCTTCATTTTAAATCCGTTTTGAGTGAATAAAATTGCTATGGTTTCATATTGAACTCTAATTTAAGAATACAAACAGAAAAAGTTTAGGTTTATAGTCGGAAATTTAAGTTGCATGTCAATTACTAAAGAGGTAGTCATTTTCATCGAAAGAATGACATCTTGATGACCATTTTGAAAAACATACTTTCACTTTGAGTTTAACCAAGATTTTTGGATATAGTTTCATGTTCATATGAAAAATAATTTTTCCAGAAGAACAACTTTTAAATCAAAGTTTATCATAGTTTTTAATTATCCAAACCAAAACAGTCCCCTGTTTCCCTACGACGGCGTATATCCGATTTTATGGTGTTCATCGTGTTTCCAGATTTTAAATCATTAAGTTAGCATATCATATAGATATAGAACATTTTTTAGTTGATTTTAAAAGTAAAGTTAGAAAGATTAACTTTTGTTTACGAAAAAGTTTAGAATTAACTAAACTATGTTCTAGTGATTACAAGTTTAAACCTTCGAACAAGATAGCTTTATATGCATGAATCGAATGATGTTATGAACATCATTACTACCTCAATTTTTCTGGATAAAACTACTGGAAATGAGAAAAATGGATCTAGCTTCAAAGGATCCTTGGATGGCTTGAAAGTTCTTGAAGCAGAATCATGACACGAAAACAGTTCAAGTAAGATTTTCACTCGAAATAAGATTGTTATAGTTATAGAAATTGAATCAAAGTTTGAATATGAATATTTCCTTGAATTAGAAAGATAACCTACTGTAAATAACAAAGGTTCCTTGATCTTAGATGATTACTTGGAATGGATTAGAAAGCTTGGAAGTAGACTTGCAAACTTGGAAGTATTCTTGATTTTTATGAAACTATACTTATGGAATTTATGAAGAACACTTAGAACTTGAAGATGGAACTTGAGAGAGATCAATTAGATGAACAAAATTGAAGATTGAAAGTGTTTGTAGGTGTTTTTGGTCGTTGGTATATGGATTAGATATAAAGCATATGTAATTTTTTTTTCATGTAAATAAGTCATGAATGATTACTAATATTTTTATAATTTTATGAGATATTTCATGCTAGTTGCCAAATGATGGTTCCCACATGTGTTAGGTGACTCACATGGGCTGCTAAGAGCTGATCATTGGAGTGTATATACCAATAGTACATACATCTAAAAGCTGTGTATTGTACGAGTACGAATAGGGGTGCATACGAGTAGAATTGTTGATGAAACTGAACGAGGATGTAATTGTAAGCATTTTTGTTAAGTAGAAGTACTTTGATATGTGTCTTGATGTCTTTCAAAAGTGTAAGAATACATATCAAAACACAACATGTATATACATTCTAATGGAGTCGTTAAGTCTTCGTTAGTCGTTACATGTAAGTGTTGTTTTGAAACCTTTAAGTTAACGATCTCAATTAATGTTGTTAACCCAATGTTTATTATATCAAATAAGATGTTAAATTATTATGTTATCATGATATTATGATGTATGAATATCTCTTAATATGATATATTCATTAAAATATCGTTACAACGATAATCGTTACACATAAGTCTCGTTTCGTAATTCTTGAGTTAGTAGTCTTATTTTTACATATGTAGTTCATTGTTAACACACTTAATGATATATTTAAATACCATTTTATCATGTTAAATATAGTTTATCAATATCTTAATATGATACATATGTATTTAGTAGACGTTATCATAACGATAATCGTTATATATATCATTTCGAGTTTCTTAACTTAGTAATCTCATTTCTTATGTATATCACACATTGTTAATATACTTAGTGAGATACTTACTCATCATAATCTCATATCAACCATATATATATGTCTATATATACCACAACATGTAATTTTTACAAATTTGTAACGTTCGTGAATCGTCGGTCAACTTGGGTGATCAATTGTCTATATGAAACTTATTTATTTCATTTAATCAAGTCTTAACAAGTTTGATTGCTTAACACGTTGGAAACATTTAGTCATGTAAATATCAATCTCAATTAAGGTATATAAACATGGAAAAGTTCGGGTCACTACAGCGGGTTCGAGCCCGGGCAGTGGCATTTTATTTTTAGAAGCTTGTTTCTTCAAAGGTTGTATTCTAAAATCATATTATTATTATTATTATTATTATTATTATTATTATTATTATTATTATTATTATTATTGTTAACATTATTATTATTAAGATTATTAAGATTATTATGATTAAGATTGGGATTATAAAAAGATGAATACAATTTTAAAGCTATTAAGATTTATATTAACTAATAAGAATAATGATAAGAAGTGATCTTTGTAAAGTTATAATGATATTAGTATTAAATTTATAAGATAAAAGTATTATGGTATAATATTAAGATTATGATATAATAAGAAGATTATGATATAAAAGATGGTTATGATTATAAAAGTTGATAAAAGGATATTCATTTTTATAATTAATCATCAAATTTAAGATTGTACATGAGAAATATTAATTTAAATATAAACGTGTAATACGAATAAAAATGATGTAAGAACAACGATAAAAATAATGTAAAACGACGAAGATGATTAATTATAAAATTATTATTATCTTTATATTATTATTATTATTATTAGTATTATTTTTATTCATATTATTTTTATCATTATTATTATTACTATCATTATTAACATATATCATTAATAATATTATTATAAGTATTATCACTACTATTATTATCGTTAGCAGTAAAATTATTATTATTATAGTCATTATAGTTATTATTATTATTATCAATATCATTATTATTATTAGGACTATTAAAATTTCTATTAAAAACAATCATTTTAACAAATAAATATTTTGTATATAAAAATAGACTTATTACGTATACTATAACTATATTAATATTACATATACATTAAATATTAAACCTAATAACATGAGTTTCATAAATATTTATATATAACAAATTTTTGATTTAACAATGTAATACTAATTATATAGATATATATGTATTAGTATAACTATATGTATAAATACTAAATATACAAAATAAATATATATATAACCTTTGAAATAACAAATATATTACTAAATTAAATAAGTAATATACATAAACTAGTTTGATTATTATTACATGCTAATTATATGTGTTAATATATATAATTGATATAGGTTCATGAATCCAGGGCCAATCCTGCATTGTTCAGTTCCATCGTATGCATATTTTTACTACAAAATATCGTATAGTGAGTTTCATTTGATTCCCTTTTACTCTTTACATTTTTGGTACTGAGAATACATGCGCTTTTATAAATATTTGACGAAATAGACACAAGTAATTAAAACTACATTCTATGGTTGAATGATCGAAGCAGAATATGCCCCTTTTTGCTTGGTAACCTAAGAATTAGTAAACCAGTCTACTAATTGTCGCGAATCCTAAAGATAGGTCTATTGAGCCTAACGAACCCCATCCATTTTTGCGGATGCTTTAGTACTTCGAGTTTTTATATCATGTCTGATGGATGTCCCGAAATGATGGGGATATTCTTATATGCATCTTGTTAATGTCGGTTACCAGGTGTTCAATCTATATGAATGATTTTTGCATGCATGATATTTATGAGAAATGGAAATGAATTTCTTGTGGTCTATTAAAATGACGAAAATGATCGATTATGATAAACTAATGAACTCACCAACCTTTTGGTTGACACTTTAAAGCATGTTTACTCTCAGGTATGAAAGAAATCTTACGCTGTGCATTTGCTCATTTTAGAGATATTACTTGGAGTCATTCATGAAATATTTCAAAATACGTTGCATTCAAGTCGTTGAGTTCATCAAGATTATTATTAGGTCAAATATAGTTGGATATATTATGTAATGGTATGCATGCCGTCAACTTTCGATGTAATGAAAGTTTGTCTTTCAAAAATGAATGCAATGTTTTTAAAATGTATCATATAGAGGTCAAGTACCTCGCGATATAATCAGATGTTATTGTATTCGTCCTTATGGATTAGGAAGGGTCTCTACATGTGGTATTAGAGCGGTGGTCATAGCGAACCAGGTCTGCATTAGTATGTCTAACTGATAAGTCGTTAGGATACATTAGTGAGTCTGGACTTCGACCGTGTCTGCATGTCAAAAGTTTTGCTTATCATTTAGTGTCGAAAATTATTTACTTATCATCCTTAAAGTCTAAACACGTCTTACTGCCTCTATTGCATAGACAGTGTATAGATAAATTCATATCTTAGCGTATCTGTTATTGATACCTTTGCCTGACAACTTTCATAGATTCCTCCGTAACTTATGGGATTTTAGTATTATATATGCATATGTAAATTATGTATTGCGCTCGAGTAATTAATTGGAGAATATGGTGCAAAACTTAACAGCTTCAGCAACATCAACAGCACCAACAGTACCACCAACATCAACACTAGTACCACCAACAACCCAAGTTTCAACATCACATGCCTCAACATTTCATTCTATACCTCTAGCATAATCTTCGTTCTACATATCGTTCTATATCATTTGTCTTCGTTCGTCATGGCGATTATGTAATCTCTAATGTTTTAGAGATTATATAATAAATCAAATGAGTTTAATATCTTATTGACTCATTAAATCCATGATTACATCTGAAGAAAATACATATGTATGTATATTTTCATAAAGATTGTAATTAAAAATTTATTTGTACGAACTATTAATGATGAGAATATTTTAACGGGTAGGTAATAACCGAGGAATATTTGGGTTTCACATTAATAAGTTACACTGTATATTCTTCAAATCTGATTCAACAGTCATTTACTATCCTACTTATATTCAGAGATATACGAATCTGTTCACCACAGAATAACTATTTTCATTCAATTTCATATTTGGATTTTGACTTATCAAAATCCAACAAGTGGCATAATGAAGAAAACATTGGAGAAAAATAAAATTTGTTAGAAACAAACAAATAAACTATGAGAAATTCTGTTAAGAATCCACGCTAACTGTTCCTAGCTAATTGATTACATTTTATTTATCGCAATTTATATTCTCGCATTTTTATTTATCATCATTTAATTTCTGTTATTTATTTTACTCACTTTAAATATCGGGACACGTATACAAGGTTTTGACATATCATATCGACGCATCTATATATATTATTTGAAATAACCATAGACACTCTATATGCGATAATGATCGAGTTAGCTATACAGGGTTGAGGTTAATTCTACAATAATATATATACTTTGAGTTGTGATCGAGTCTGAGACATGTATACAATGGGTCATGATACGTATTAATTAGTTCGAATATTACATATTAAACTATATATGAATTATTGAATTACTAATTGTGGACTTCTAACTGTGGACTACTAACATTGGACAATTAAAATGAATTATAATATTAATTATAACATATGAAACTAAACATTTCTTCAAGTTTGCCACTTGATTTCATCTTAAACATCCTTTGAATCTTGATGATCACAATTAGCGTTTAATCATCTAAAAACCTTCAATATTCTTGAAAACTGTAGAGACCCGTCCTAATCCATCCGAACGAAGTCCGTATCAATTATAAATGATTCACAATAGTTGATTACATCACGAGGTACTTGACCTCTATATGATACATTTTACAAACATTGCATTCGTTTTTGAAAAGACAATATTTCATTTCATCGAAAGTTGACGGCATGCATACCATTTCATAATATATCTAACTATAATTGACTTAATATTAATCTTGATGTACTCAACGACTCGAATGCAACGTCTTTTGAAATATGTCATGAATGACTCCGAGTAATATCCCTAAAATGAGCAAATGCACAGCGGAAGATTTCTTTCGTACCTGAAAATAAACATGCTTTAAAGTGTCAACCAAAAGGTTGGTGAGTTCATTAGTTTAACATAAATAATCATTTCCATCATTTTAATAAACCACAAGATTTCATATTTCCATTCCTCATAAACATACGTCTCATGCATAGAGACAAAAATATCATTCATATGGATTGAACACCTGGTAATCGACATTAACAAGATGCATATAAGAATATCCCCACCATTCCGGGAAATCCTTCGGACATGATATAAACGAATTCGAAGTACTAAAGCATTCGGTACTTTGGATGGGGTTCGTTAGGCCCAATAGATCTATCTTTAGGATTCGCGTCAATTAGGGTGTCTGTTCCCTAATTCTTAGATTACCAGACTTAATAAAAAGGGACATATTCGATTTTGATAATTCAACCATAGAATGTAGTTTCACGTACTTGTGTCTATTTCGTAAAACAGTTATAAAAACAGCGCATGTATTCTCAGCCCAAAAATATAAAGGGTAAAAAGGCAAATGAAACTCACCTAATGTATTTTGTAGTAAAAATACATTATGACGACATTGAACAACTAAACAATGCAGGGTTGGTCTCGGATTCACGAACCTATATCGTTTATATATATATATTAACACACAAATATAATCATAATCGAACAATATATATATATATATATATATATATATATATATATATATATATATATTATTTCAATTGTTATATATTTACATATATTTATATATTTATATATACTTTTTATACATGTTCTATATAAGTATTTATTTGATAAAATAATGTTAATAACAACAATAATAATAATAATAATAATAATAATAATAATAATAATAATAATAATAATAAATAATAATAATAATAATAATAATAATAATAATAATAATAATAATAATAATAATAATAATAATAATAATAATAATAAGAAAAATAATAATAATAATAATAATAATAATAATAATAATAATAATAATAATAATAATAAGAAAAATAATACTACCTTAAAAGGATTAAATAGGCTTCTTAAAAAAAATTATTGCCACAACCCAAGTTTGAACACCAGACCTCTTGCTCAAACACAGCACTCTAAACCCATACTCCATCTATTACATTCCTAATGAACTTAACCCCTAAATTGATTTAATCCGTTTTTATTTCAGCCCACTAAACACCATTCAATTTTCTGCCCAACCATAAACCTAACAGGTTGTTTAAATAAAAAAGATATCTTGTTGAAGCCTAGGATTGAACACCCGACCTCTCGTTCATCAACACCACCCCTTACCATTTAACTGATTCTGCTTTTGTGTAATAACCCTAAACTAAAATTGTTTTATACCTTTAACTGCTCTCTTCTTCTTCTTCTTTTACATTTAAATCTACCAGACCATCATCAATCATTATTCTTACACCATACTTGCCATCTGCATCATCCTTAATTTAATATCATCATCAACTAATAATTATCATCATCTAATTTCGCTAACATAATAGGTATCCTCATAATCCTAATATAATCGTAAACACAATAATAATTATCATCGGTTCTAATTTGATTTAAGAACGAAACCCATTACCTATCATCATCTTCATGATTGCATCATCTTTTTCCATTATCATCATCGTCATTCAATCATCTCGTTATCATCATATTCGCATCTCATCATATTTCGTTCATCATGTACATCACAGATTCGTCATCCTCCTTCATGTAATCGTATATCAATCATCACACAATCAGAGTAACATCCAGCAGCCCGTTTCCTTGTCCTAACACTAATATACGTAATATTTTGCCATGTATACTGTAGCAACGAACGAAGATGATTTTTGTGTGGTGTTGGTTAATAGCAGCGAACGAGTAGCAGAAGTGTAACAACAGTTCGAGCAGCATGATGGAGGGTTATAGCAGCAACTCTAAATGGTGTTCGTTGGTGATCATTTTACTCGTCAACAGAAGAATAGATCGAACAGTAGAAAGAAATAGAAGTGGTGGTGTTCAAGGGTGGTTCTATGGGGTGGTTGTTTTATGATCATAACCGAAGGAAACATGAAACCGTAGCAGCTTTAAGAGATTCAAACTGTAGCGTGGTGGTGATAATGATGATGAGTGCTTGTGGTGGTTGGAGTGGAGGTTTGTTTTGAGGGTGACGATGTAGCAGTAATGGGTGGCGAGGGTGATGAAGGTTCAAAATGGTAGATGGTTTGAAAGGAAGACAGAAATCAATAGATGGTGTCGTGTGTTGTTGTAAAATAGACAAAGGAGAAAGAAAGTAGAGAGGGAGAGAAGAGAGAGAGAGGGGTGGATTGTGGTGGTTCGTGGTTGTTCACGATGGTGGATTGGCTCGACGGTAAGGGTGGAGAGGGTGGTTCGTGATGGAGGTTTATGGTGGTTTAAGCGGTCTCTCGGATTACAAGAGTGGAATGGATTTGTAGTCTACATGCTACATGCTATCATAATATATATATGAGTTTCTAAAAATGCAAACGAAAACTGTGTAAATTCAATCATGCACAAACAGTGAAGTGAGGAATAAATATCTCAAGCATCCAGCTGCCATTTTGTATTATTCCTACCGACACTCTACTCGGAGTGCGATATCGTGTCCCGTTTGATAAATCAGTGGCGGATAAAAAGTCTTCAGGAAAATCCTAAATTTTAATATTAACTATCTTTATTTATTTCAGTCATTATGGTATAGAGACCGGTCATTAATTATTTAAATAAAGATTAAATCAACTGTCCCTCTCATTTATGGGTAAATATAAAAAGTGCTGAAAATTAATAACTAGATCTTAAATTCATTTTTAGTATGCCTAAAATTTATAGAACTCATTTTCGAATCACCGTTTATTTTAAAATCACATAAATTCCCTTTTAACTTGTTTACTAACAAGTGAATGACAAACGAGCGTTTCCGTCGTTTACTAAATAACTTCAAAATTACTTATATATATATATATATATATATATATATATATATATATATATATATATATATATATATATATATATATATATATATATATATATATATATATATATATATATATCATACTTTATATCTTCACTTTTATAATAAATTTTATTATATCTTATATTAATTTACATATTTATTTATAACAAATTGTATATAGTAGTTTATTAATATTCTTATGCATAATTATATATATTTACTTATTTATATATATTTATCTATTTACAAATAATGGTTCGTGAATCGTCGGAGATAATCAAAGGTATAAATGAATCTATTTAAATAGTTCAACAATTTGTTGACTCAGTTAACAGACTTTGCTTATCGAATCGAAATCATATAAAGATTAAGTTTAAATTTGGTCGGAAATTCCCGGGTCATCACAGTACCTACCCGTTAAAGAAATTTCGTCCCGAAATTTGAGTGAGGTCGTCATGGCTAACAATAAATATGTTTTCCTGACGAATATAAGCTGATAAATAGAGTTTTATCATTATTGAATAATACAGATAAAATAATTCGATTATTCGAAAAGTACGAATGAAGCTATCACAAAAGAGTGAAATGAATAAATGAAGTTTCGTTTTAACTTTTGACATTGCCTTGGTTGAATTCCGGAATTCAAGGGATTTAAAAGAAAATCTTGGAAATCTATAAGATCTGATTTTTTGGCGAATAAGGAAATTAAGATCTCTCTAATTAAATACGGTGATCTGCTTCGATTACTCTGTCTGATATTTCCATTATAAATTAAACTCTTCCATTCCATTATTCTCACCATTCCTATACTTTCCTTCTTGTTTCATACATCCAAAAGATTCTGAAAATGCTTAATCCAATTCTGATCCTTGTCCGCATCCTTACTATCGCAACAATCATTCTCCTTTTCCAACTTCCACCATAAGAATCAGCTTTCTTCTACTTCGCCCTCGGGATTATAATGTTTTTAATTCTCCCGTATCTTTATGTTGCGATAAACATTGATATACACAGTTTGTAATTTATGTGTTGTTATCGGGCTTTATATTCTCCCTTATATTTTAAAGCTCTATGCTTTTGTTTTCTCTTCCCGACTTCAAGTCAAGCGAATAATGGTCCAGAATTTGTAGATATAGAGTTTTGAATGATTATAATGTTCTAAGCAGGAAGGAACGTGATATCACGATTTGATTTTCAAATTTATCAACATCAAGGAAGATAGAACCATCAAGAATACATTTTCTTGATTTGTTCCGGAGTTAAGTAGAATGAAAGAGTTATGTAACATGGCACATGATGACGTTATGATCTATGAATCATCACGTTCCATTTAGAAACTCAGCATGACTTACTGTAATATAATCACGTTGATCAAGTATCATTATATTATACTAACTCATGCATCAGTTCCCAACATTACTTCAATAACATTCGTATTTTAAGCTCGAAAGTTTACAGAATATAGAAACTAACAGTTTCTATATGATGTAACACTGATAGCACGAAGAGATTAATGATTTCAGATAAGAACAGTTATGAAAATATCTTCAGAAATATGGTGGATATTTATAATGAAAGATATGATGATATCTTGGAATTTCTAATATCGATGGATGATGAAGAAAATTTATTCGTAAGGGTTTAGATTCGGAAGCAAGATATTTGCTAAAGATTTCATCAGAAACAGAATCATTTGGATTCTTTGATGTCAAACTTATTCTTTGTGATTTGTCCACGACTTCCTTCATAGTTTCGCATAATCCGCTTTTCGGTGCTAAATTTTCTATTGAGTGTTTCCAATACTCCATTCTTTATCATCAAACTTTCGACAGTTAAGGTCGTGTATAGTTTGTGCTACTGTATTCAGATTTTTCAGAATTTGGGGTATTGATTTGTAGACTGGGTGCTTTTCAAAATTTCTAGAATTGAAGATTTTAATTCTAGGAGATAATTGTTATATGTATACATATAACTATTGATGTAGAATTGCTACGAGATTCGAAATACTTGTTAACACCTATTTCCTTATGAGGTAAGGCTTTGCACGTCAACAAGATACTAGAAGTAATCTAGCTTTAGGAGGGCGGAGGGTTGCCGATTGATTTTTACCATTGGGAAATAATCCCTGCAGACCCGGTTCACAAGTGTAGAAACTTGTGGGGTGGCTTAATCAATCTGTCGTCCGTAGAGCGTAAAAGTGCTAGTCGGATGACTTCTAGTGAGAGAAAGTAGAGAGAGAAAGAGAAGTGAAGTCTCAGCTCTCAAAATTGTCAGAATATCTGAGCTGTGTAAAATGACGACCCAAGGGGTCTATTTATAGTGTCAGATCACCCAGATTGCTCGGGGACACGTGTCAAATGATGATACGTTCTGTTATTCGTGATCCGAAATTTATGCTGAAGGTGGCGTTCTCCGGCTAGGGCTTACACGCTAGGCAGCCTTCAGGGCTTACGCATGACATGACGGAGCAGCCTGCACAACGGAGAACGCTGGACGGATAACTCCACAAAACTGTTGTTTCCAGCCTTCCTGATGCTACTTTTATGCAACCATTACGCCTTTTATGGGTGTATACGATAGGATACACCATTAAGTCCCCCCAGTTTAATGACTTAAGCATTTGAAAATTGATTAAGTTGTTAAACTTGGAATAACGCATGCCAACCAAGTCTTCACGTTTTCCTTTTGCATTGGGAAGTACATCACAGGCATTAAATGATATGCGAATTTTACTGACATTATGATGATTGCTTTTTGCACAGCTAAAATACCGCACGCGCCTCTAGCTGTAAAAAGACTCTTCGATGTACTCACCTTTTTATCTTGTCCTTACACGTGTGCAGCTGAAAACAAAACCCCCAAAATCACCACTGATTACAGCTGTTATATCTTTTTGCTTTTTAACCACCATAAACCCTAATCGATCATTTAATTTTACAACTTCCTTCTACAGTGCTCATCTTCTTCCATCAATTCCTTCTTTTCTTCCTGTTTCATCAGAACATTAATGGCATCCATAAAGGATGTTTTAGCTATTCATAGTAGAGTAAATGAGAAATATTTAAGCGAGCTACTACAACATTTTCCTAGATTAGCTGGTGTTGAACCAGTGATTCCTGCAATTAATGCCAGAGCCTGCTCACCGCCCCCTGGCAAGGTTGCTATTTATGGCCATTCAATCTTCAATTTTTGCTTACGTCTGCCATTTACACCATTCTTCTTAGAAGTTTTCAAGTTTTACGGTGTTGCTGTTGGTCAATTCGAACCAGCATCAATTCGAAAGATCTTGATTTTTGAAATGTATTGTCACGCAAGGAATATTGAGCCATCAATTCCGATATTTTGCCATTTAGTACGTATAGCACACCATGAAAATGGTTGGTTCACATTCAATAAAGTTCATGGGTTTCTGTAACCTATACTTGATCATCCTGGCGATAACTGGTATGCTTTGTTTATCTTTATTAATGAAGATGCAATTGATAAACAATACTCAGCTACTCGAGTATGGCGCAAATACTCGCATACCGTATCTGTTACCTTTCCAAAACTCGTCACCAAGGAAAACCTTTTGTTTAAGAGGATTAAAGCTGAACAAATCAATGACATTAAATATGGGGAACACATGCTTTCGCTGACATCCATAAGTCAAGATTGGGATATCACACAAGGTTATGCCTGTATTCTTGCTGGGAGGAAGAGTAAGCATTTACTTTTGTTACATATGCTTAATAAGATGCCCTCCTTTATCTATCCAATTAACCACTGTGACTTTTAAACTTTTGCAGAAATTACACCGCTTACCGCCATTCGGTCATCGGTTTATTCGCAGCTTACCTTTACTACTCAGAAAATTATTGATGATACCCCCAAGACAGATGAAGTGAGAGAGGAGGAGGATGAAGAAGAAGAAGAAGACATAGGTATGAATCGAGTTGCCTCTAGAGAACGTCGTGCCTCGGGTAATGATAACACTGACTTATGTAAAATACCATACCAAAACCTGTACTTGTTTTCTTGTATGTCCAGTACTGGTGGATTTTATAATCCAAACCCTTCCTTATATTTTATGCCACCCTTGAAATGTTGTGAAGCATATTGGAACTCTTTTATAAGTAAAAATTTCCCTTTATCTCCAACAGCTAGTGCATCACATCAAGACACTACATTAACAACTCTTCCGCCTTCCGCCAAGTGGAGAAGAACTGGTCAAATTCCTCCGTCATCCGCTTAACAAGGAGCTGGCCCTAGTTCTTCTCAACAACAAATTACACTTCCCAATCTTGACACAAACATGCTTTCCTCCCTTTTAAAAGGACCACCACACTCGTACGAAGATTTCATGACTTTTTTGATTGCCATGGTGTATCCTTCACTAGCCCAATTCTTTAGCAATTTATCTGATGCAGATGCCAAGAAGGTTAAGGCACAAAGTATCATTCTGAACGTATCTTCTAGTTTAAATGACCTTCAACGCCTATCTGATTTGCAAAACAGTGAAGTCACTACAAATAAGGAGCTATCTGCTGAAAAGGAGAAAGTAGCCAGGACTGAACGAATAGCCACAGAGATAAAGAGGGAATACGAGACAATGAAGAGGCATTATGAAAATTGCAACAATCAGAGGGCGGAGTATAAGGAGAAAGTCAAAGAACTATCTTTCAGAGAAAACCGGCATTTGAGCAAAATTGATGAACTAGTAAAGGAGAACAAAAAAATGCTTGAGCAAAATAACATATTGAAAGAACAGCTTAAAGCCAAAGAGGAGAACGAAAGACGAATGATAACTGGCATCCCTGCACTTGTTGAGCGTATCTTTAATTGCCAAACTTTGTCTCACAGGATTCGTGAGTTTGTCCGTCTTGCGAATTCTGCTGAACGACTAAATTTTTTCAACTTTATGAAAAGAAAACTGCCAGAATTACCAAGTCCGATGCCTGTTATTATTACATCGGAGATTAATGAAAATGCCAAAAAAGAAGCTGATGCAGCCGGTGCACTAATTGAAAATATGAAGTTTTCTGATCTTGAAAATCTTTGTAAAAGGCTGGATGTAACAATAGATGATGTATTGAATTATACTCCTCAGGATGAATGAAATACTATGTTTTTATACATCTGCTTTTACATAACGTTTAATATTGCACTTGGTTATGTATATTAGAAATATATGCTGTAACTTAGTAAGATTATTGTAGTGAACAACGCACAAGATATTGAGATTGTACTCTGCAATCATTATAGTTGTAAACATTAAAACCATATTCTCCGTCATACGCCTTCCGTCATGAAACTCATGAGGAAAAGTTACAAATTACTTTCGCCTTTAAATATTTTGCTGGACACTATGATCCGTTTTCCGTTTTGCTCTGCATTTTGTGTATATAAGTTGTGTCATGACATTTTTTATAGATTCGTTTCATCGCTTCGATGCTTTAGTGAGTTCTACATGTCTCACTATCGATACAACCATTTTGAGTATGATTGTACTTCTACCACCGAAAGGCTTTCTTTCTTTCTGCGGGTAGGGATGACACACAGCTATGTGACACCTGGGCTAAAAAATCCTTGGCCGGATAAAATTTATGAAAAATATTGCCATAAGAATAATTGCTATTATTCATACTCTTAAAGAAATTTTTACATTTATGACTATATCTCATGCATTTGACAGTTGATCAAGCTGTCCATGCATATAGTGTTACGCATAAAATTTCTTTAAATTCATTGCATTCCAAGCTCTTTCATATTGCTCGCCAGAAGGCGCATCAAGCATGTATGATCCATTTTGATTATTCCTCGGGTATTACCTACCCGTTAAATATTTTCACCATTAACAGTTTGTACAAAAGAATTTTTAATTACAATCTTTATGACAATATAGTTACATATATATTTTCTTCAGATATAATCATGGATTTAATGAGTTAATATGATATTAATCTCATTTAATTTACCGTCAAAACTAGAATACATAATCTCTAAAACATTTAGAGATTAATTAATTGTCATGAAGAACGAAGATAATCGATGTAGAATGATACGTAGAACGATGATTATACTCGAGGTACAGAATGAGATGTTGAGGTGTGTGATGTTGAACTTGGGTTGTTGGTGGTACTGATGTTGTCGGTGCTGTTGTTGAAGCTGGTAGATTTTGCACCACATTTTCCAAATAGATTACTCGAGCGCGAATTTCGTTGACTTCTTCGATTACTCTGGGATGATTGTTGGTCTAAACGAGCGAATGAATAAGGTTTAGAATTTTAGATAGAATATAATCGTGGCGAGATACTCTGGAAATGAGAGAGAAAATGATGTTACGAATAGGTTCGCCGGTAAGTGCTTCAGGTTCTTCACCAAGAGTGCGGGTTGGTGAGTGGAAAGGATCGCCTTCTTCTCATCTCCAATGATTGAGTAGACTACGAACCCATCAAATGAATTGGGATGGCTGTTTGATTGATTCATTCTAGTGACACCGCTTTCGGAGCTTAGGTGAATATCCATGTCAGAATAGCTGTCGGAAATACTATCGAAATAGCTATCGAAATCTGAGGGACTCGAACTGGTTGAGGGATTCATCCCGTACAATCAGATGAAGGATTTTCGATAAGAATTAGATTATAGGATATAGATTAGTACTCCGCAATACATAATTTATATATGCATATATAATACTAAAATCCCATAAGTTACGGAGGAATCTACGGAAGCTGTCAGGCATCGGTAACAATAATAGGTACGCTATTATATGAATAAGCAAATATGCTAAGATATAAATTTTGTCTATACACTAATCATGCAATTAATGCAATAAGATGTGTCTAGACTAAGGATGATAAGCAAGTGATTCTCTAAGAATGATAAGCAGGAAATTTTCGACACGAAATGATAAGCAAAACTTTTGACATGCAGACACGGTCAAAGTCCAGACTCACTAATACATCTAAACAACTATCAGTTAGACACACTAATGCAAGACCTGGTTCGCTAAGACCACCGCTCTGATACCACCTGTAGAGACCCATCCTAATCCATCCGGACGAAGTCCGTATCGATTATAAACTATTCACAATAGTTGATTACATCGCGAGGTACTTGACCTCTATATGATACATTTTACAAACATTGCATTCGTTTTTGAAAAGACAATATTTCATTTCATCGATAGTTGACGGCATGCATACCATTTCATAATATATCTAACTATAATTGAATTAATATTAATCTTGATGAACTCAACGACTCGAATGCAACTTTTTTTGAAATATGTCATGAATGACTCCGAGTAATATCCCTAAAATGAGCAAATGCACAGCGGGAGATTTCTTTCGTACCTGAGAATAAACATGCTTTAAAGTGTCAACCAAAAGGTTGGTGAGTTCATTAGTTTAACATAAATAATCATTTCCATCATTTTAATAGACCACAAGATTTCATATTTCCATTCCTCATAAACATACGTCTCATGCATAGAGACAAAAATATCATTCATATGGATTGAACACCTGGTAATCGACATTAACAAGATGCATATAAGAATATCCCCTACCATTCCAGGAAATCCTTCGAATATGATATAAACGAATTCGAAGTACTAAAGCATCCGGTACTTTGGATGGGGTTCGTTAGGCACAATAGATCTATCTTTAGGATTCGCGTCAATTAGGGTGTCTGTTCCCTAATTCTTAGATTACCAGACTTAATAAAAAGGGGCATATTCGATTTCGATAATTCAACCATAGAATGTAGTTTCACGTACTTGTGTCTATTTCGTAAAACATTTATAAAAATAGCGCATGTATTCTCAGCCCAAAAATAAAAGGGTAAAAAGGCAAATGAAACTCACCTAATGTATTTTGTAGTAAAAATACATTATGACGACATTGAACAACTAAACAATGCAGGGTTGGTCTCGGATTCACGAACCTATATCATTTATATATATATTAACACACAAATATAATCATAATCGAACAATTTATATAATATATATATATATATATATATATATATATATATATATATATATATATATATATTATTTCAATTGTTATATATTTACATATATTTATATATTTATATATACTTTTTATACATGTTCTATATAAGTATTTATTTGATAAAATAATGTTAATAATAATAATAATAATAATAATAATAATAATAATAATAATAATAATAATAATAATAATAATAATAATAATAATAATAAATAATGTTAATAACAACAACAATAATAATAATAATAATAATAATAATAATAATAATAATAATAATAATAATAATAATAATAATAATAATAATAATAATAATAATAATAATAATAATAATAATAATAATAATAATAATAATAATAATAATAATAATACTACTACTACTACTACCTTAAAGGGATTAAATAGGCTTCTTAAAAAAATTATTGCCACAACCCAAGTTTGAACACCAGACCTCTTGCTCAAACACAACACTCTAAACCCATACTCCACATGTTACATTCCTAATGAACTTAACCCTTAAATTGATTTAATCCGTTTTTATTTCAGCCCACTAAACACCATTCAATTTTTGGCCCAACAAGAAGTAAGTCTTGGCCCAGCAGGAAACTTCTAGCCTAACCATAAACCTAACAGGTTATTTAAATAAAAAAATATATTGCTGAAGCCTAGGATTGAACACCCAACCTCTCGTTCATCAACACCACCCCTTACCATTTAACTGATTCTGCTTTTATGTAATAACCCTAAACTAAAATTGTTTTATGCCTTTAACTGCTCTCTTCTTCTTCTTCTTTTACATTTAAATCTACCAGACCATCATCAATCATTATTCTTACACCATACTAACCATCATCATCATCCTTAATTTAATATCATCATCAACTAATAATTATCATCATCTAATTTCGCTAACATAATAGGTATCCTCATAATCCTAATATAATCGTAAACACAATAATAATTATCATCGGTTCTAATTTGATTTAAGAACGAAACCCATTACCTGTCATCATCTTCATGATTGCATCATCTTTTTCCATTATCGTCATCGTCATTCAATCATCTCATTATCATCATATTCGCATCTCATCAGATTTCGTTCATCGTGTACATCACATATTCGTCATCCTCCTTCACGTAATCGTATATCAATCATCACACAATCAGCGTAACATCCAGCAGCCCGTTTCCTTGTCCTAACACTAATACACGTAATATTTTGCCATGTATACTATAGCAACGAATGAAGATGATTTTTGTGTGGTGTTGGTTAATAGCAGCGAACGAGTAGCACAAGTGTAACAGCAGTTCGGGCAGCATGATGAAGGGTTATAGCAGCAACTCTAAATGGTGTTCATTGGTGATCATTTTGCTCATCAACAGAAGAATAGATCGAACAGTAGAAAGAAATAGAAGTGGTGGTGTTCAAGGGTGGTTCTATGGGGTGGTTGTTTTATGATCATAACCGAAGGAAACATGAAACCGTAGCAGCTTTAAGAGATTTGAACTGTAGCGTGGTGGTGATAATGATGATGAGTGCATGTGGTGGTTGGAGTGGAGGTTTGTTTTGAGGGTGATGATGTAGCATTAATGGGTGGCGAGGGTGATGAAGGTTCAAAATGGTAGATGGTTTGAAAGGAAGACAGAAATCAATAGATGGTGTCGTGTGTTGCTGTAAAATAGAGAAAGGAGAAAGAAAGTAGAGAGGGAGAGAAGAGAGAGAGAGAGAGGGGTGGATTGTGGTGGTTTGTGGTTGTTCACGATGGTGAATTGGCTCGACGGTAAGGGTGGAGAGGGTGGTTCGTGATGGAGGTTTATGGTGGTTTAAGCGATCTCTCGGATTACAAGAGTGGAGTGGATTTGTAGTCTACATGCTACATGCTATCATAATATATATATGAGTTTTTAAAAATGCAAACGAAAACTGTGTAAATTCAATCATGCACAAACAGTGAAGTGAGGAATAAATATCTCAAGCATCCAGCTGCCATTTTGTATTATTCATACCGACACATTACTCGGAATGCGATATCGTGTCCCGTTTGATAAATCAGTGGCGGATAAAAAGTCTTCAGGAAAATCCTAAATTTTAATATTAACTATCTTTATTTATTTCAGTCATTATGGTATAGAAACCGGTCATTAATTATTTAAATAAAAATTGAATCAACTGTCCCTCTCATTTATGGGTAAAATATAAAAAGTGCTGAAAATTAATAACTAGATCTTAAATTCATTTTTAGTAAGCCTAAAATTTATAGAACTCATTTTCGAATCACCGTTTATTTTAAAATCACATAAATTCCCTTTTAACTCGTTTACTAACAATTGAATGACAAACGATCGTTTCTGTCGTTTACTAAATAACTTCGAAATTACTTATATATATATAACATACTTTATATCTTCACTTTTATAATAAATTTTATTATATCTTATATTAATTTACATATTTATTTATAACAAATTGTATATAGTAGTTTATTAATATTCTTATGCATAATTATATATATTTACCTATTTATATATATTTATCTATTTACAAATAATGGTTCTTGAATCGTCGGAGATAATCAAAGGTATAAATGAATCTATTTAAATAGTTCAACAATTTGTAGACTCAGTTAACATACTTTGCTTATCGAATCGAAATCATATAAAGATTAAGTTTAAATTTGGTCGGAAATTCCCGGGTCATCACAAAAACCCTCGGTTTGATAACTGATGATCCAGATCTGTTAACTTTGAAAATGTTGACGAAGCAGCATGTTGTAGATGGTCTAAATGGCCAAAACTTTGATAATAAAGAATGGAATGTTGGAAACGCTCGAAAGAAAATTTGATACTGAAAAACGGATTGAGCTAACCATGAAGGAGACCAAGGACAAATACAAGAACCAAACCCTATATTCAAAGAATCCAGGTAATTCTGGATCCAATGTAATCTTTAGAGAATATCTTGCTCTGAAGTCATGTTAAAATCTTGCGAAAAATTTTTCTTCATCAACTTTCGAACTTAGAAATTCCAAAATATCATCATAAATATCCTCGATATTTCTGAGGATATTTTCATAAGTATTCTTGTCTGAAATTATATACCACTTCGTGCTATGTGTATTACATTATATTAGAAATTTCTGAAAAATCTAAGTATAATTACGAATGAATTCTGGAAAAGTGTTAAGAATTTAAGCATGAGTTAGTATAATATAATGACACTTGGCCAACGTGATTATATTACAGTAAGTCATGCTGGAAGTTCTAATGAAACATGATGATTCACAGATCATAACGTCATCATGTGCCATGTAACATGACTCGTTCAATCTGTTCAATCTCCGAACATATCAAGAAAATCTATTCTTGATAGTTCTATTCTCAGTGAATCTGGTAATTTGATAAATCAAATCGTGAGAATACATTCCTTCATGCTTAGAACGTTATAATCATTCATAACTCTATATCTACGAATTCTGGACCATTATTCGCTTGACTTAAAGTCGGGAAGAGAAAATGAGAGCATGGAGCTCCAAAATATAAGGGAAAATATAAAGCCCAACAACAACACCGAAATCACAAACCGTGCATATCAATGTGTATAGCAACATAAATACATGGAAGAATGAAAAACATTATAACCCCAAGGTAATAGTAGAAGTTAACAGAATCCTCCGGTGAAAGTTGGAAAAGGAGAATGATTGATGCGACAGTTAGGATAAGGACAAGGATTAGAACTGGGTTTAGCATTGTTACAATATTTAGAAGCATTGATTAAGGAAGAAAGTATAGGAATGGTGAGAATAATGAAACGGTAGTGGTTAATTTATAGTTAAAATATCGGACAGAGCAATCGAGGCAGATCATCGCATTTAATTAAAGAGATCCTAATTTCCTTAAATCCCAAAGAATCAGATCTTATTTAGATTTCAAAGATTTCTTTAAAATCCCTTGAATTTTGAAAATCAACCGTGACTACGTCACCGATTAAGACAAACCTACATTTACTAATTTAACTCTTTTGTGATAGTTTCACTCGTACTCTTCACCTAAAAGAATTGTTTTATCCATATTACTCAATGATGATAAAATTCTAATTTTCAACATATATGTGTCATGAAAACATACTTATTGTCAGCCATGACCATCCCAATCAAATTTCGGGACGAAATTTCTTTAACGGGTAGGTACTGTGACAACCCGGAAATTTCCGACCAAATTTAAACTTAAATCTTATAGGATTCCGACACGATAAGTAAAGTCTGATAGGTTGAGTCTCAAAATTTTTGAACTGTTTCATATATTTAATTGACCTTCTACTGTTTTCAACGATTCACGAATAATTAATTGTAAATAGATATGTGTGTACATACATATAAATGGTATTTGGAAATATAATTTAAAATATTATATGTTATTGCTATTAAAATGTAATTATGTAAAATTAAATAAAAATAGGATATTATGATAATTATTATTTAAAACATATATATATATATACATATATATATATATATATATATATATATATATATACATATATATATATATATACATATACATATATATATATACATATATATATATATATATATATATATATATATATACATATATATATACATATATATATATATATATACATATACATATATATATATATATATATATATATATATATATATATATATAAAGAATGTTAAATATATATTTTGTGACTTTGAATCCATTTAGTAAACAACGGTAACACTCAATTTCCATTCGATGGATATTAATCAAGTTAAATACGAACTTATGTGATTTTAAAATAATCGGTGATCCGAAAATGAGTTCTATAAATTATAGACTTATTAAAAATGTAATTAGGAGCTGTTTGTAAAATTTTAAGATTTTTTATATTTTACCCAAAAATGAGAGGGACAGTTGATGTAATTTTTATTTAACAAACTAAGGATCAAATTTTATACCATAATGACCAAAATAAATAAATATAGTTAATTTAAAATTTTGAGATTTTTTGGTGGACTTTTATTCGCCACTAATTATCAACGGAGTACGAAATAATAGTCTGTGATTTGATATCGGTAGCATATAGACAATGGTTGTTCACGAGATACTACTTTGGTCACTGTGTATTAATTATTATTATTATATTAATTAATCTTTAATTAAAATTATATATACATGAATATATATGTGAAGAGAACATATATGCTCGAGAAACAAATGTTTTAACCACCTACACACAAATCATCACCACCACTTCCTTTTTCGTCATCACCACACCACCGCCGGTTGCCATCACCGGAGACCACTCCACAACCTCCAACACCTCTATCTCATTCTCTCTCTCTCTCTCTCTCTCTCTCTCTCTCTCTCTCATATTGCTAACCAAGAAACCACCACAACCCAACCTTTTCGAACCCCCTACAATTACTGTACCTGCTACCTAGGAGCTGTTTTAGCTAGAATCATGTCCAAAACAACCACCTCATCGGCTGAAGTCTTGCGGCTAACTTCTTTCTATTTTATTTTTCGATCTAACCCATCCAACACCATCAAACAATCACCATTATCACCAACCATGATCACTCTAAATCACTACCACAACCATCAGATATTGCTACAGGTTGCTGCTAATACCTCCTATTTCTATTCCTAAATAGAAACGACAAAGATGATGACATTACTGTAGCTTCAACCTTCTATTTCTGCTTCACTGTAGCTGTAATGATTATGATAATGATTACATGAACATGATTACCGGTTGAGAATGATGATGATGAGAATAAAAACAGAAACGTGAAAAAGGTAAACGAAGAATGAATTGAAGATGATGAAGTGGAAACAGATAGAGAGATATATATATGTAGGAGATGGTGCTGCTACCCCACTTTTCCAAGCATACATTCATTTTTTTTTTAAATGAACCGAAACCTTTTTACTTATATTAATGGACTAGGTTTATTTTAAATGTGTTTGATTCTTGGGCTTCTAATATAATAAGGAGTTTGGGCTCCTTTTAAAGATTAACGGGCCTAAATCTTGGGCATATGAATTAATTTCTTGGTGGACTAAACCACATTTGATTGATTAAAACTTTTGAAGTTCGAAAATTTCTATTGTTCTATTGTCGAGCTCCAAACTCATCGAACACTCGCCTTCCTCATTCGTTCATCCAAGGGGTATAAATCATATCTTAAACTTGTTGATTTCGATTATTTATAATATATAGTTATATGCATAAAAATGTTAAGTATTGCAACCCAGTTAAAAAGTATTTAAATTTGATTAAGGTAATTAAATTATCAATCTCATGCATGTATGTGTATGTATACATATGCAAGTATATACAAAGCTTATGAAGTATAAAGATAAGTATATATATATATATATATATATATATATATATATATATATATATATATATATATATATATATATATATATATATATATAACTCTTTTTATTAATATCATTATTATTATTGTTATTATTAGTAATATTATTAAAAATATTAAAACTTTCAATTTTATCAAAACTATCATTATTATTATTATTATTATTACTTTTATCATTATTATTAACACTATCATCATTATTATTATCAATATTGTTATTATTATCATCATTATTATTATTAAAATATATAGTATTATTATTAATATTAATATAACTATTAAAATTTCTATTAGAATCATCATTTTTATTTAAAAGTACCATTATTATTTAAAATATTATTATTATGAAAACTAACATTTTTATCTTATCATTAATACATTTTTATCTTATCATTAATATATTTTTATTAAAAATTATTATTACTAACATTACTTTTATTATTAGTATTATTATCAAAACTATTAATAGCAGTATCATTATCTAATTACTTTTAGTATTATTATTATTGTCATAAAAAGATACAAATTTTTATTTATTATTATTGATATTATTTTACCAAATTAATAGCTGTATAAGAATATATTTAAAACATATCACATAACAACATTAATATTTTCATAATATACTAATTATTTATCTAAAGTATATAATATAAATAAAGTTAATATAGTTACCAATGAAACATACAAGTTACTGAGATAACAATTAATAATAATATCTAAACTTGTTTGATTACGATTATATGTGTTAATTTATATATATATATATATATATATATATATATATATATATATATATATATATATATATATATATAAGATATAGGTTCGTGAATCCAAGGCTAACCCTGCATTGTTCAGTATCGTCGTATGAATATTTTTACTACAAAATATTGTATCGTGAGTTTCATTTGCTCCCTTTTTAATTGCTTTTGCAATATATATATTTTTGGGCTGAGAATGCGTGCGCTGCTTTTATGTTTGACGAAATACACATAAGTACTTAAAATATATTCTACATTGAGTTGTACCACCTTGCATATCTTCCCTAATAGTTTGGTAACTAATATTTACATGTTGGAAGAACATGTAAGCGCGAATCCTATTGATAGATCTATCGGGTTTGACCACCCCAACCGGGCTAGTCGCTCTAGTATCGTAAACGGTTGCATAGTACTTCGTTTTTACTACACTTGGTACAGTGTAGGGAGACTTCATAATAAAGGGAATATGCACAGTAATTGTTAAGCATGGTTACCGAAGAGCTCAACAACTTATAGAATACTTTTATACACTTGTGAGTGTACATATATATAAACGGAAATCTTGTGGTCTATTAAAATATTAAAGTGATTATTATGATAAACCTATAAACTCACCAACCTTTTGGTTGACACTTTTAAGCATGTTTATTCTCATGTATGAAAGAAATCTTCCGCTGTGCATTTGCTCATTTTAAAGATATTACTTGGAGTCATTCATGGCATATTTAGGTCCGTACCTCGCAATGGGACCAGATGTTGATGACTTCATCCAGGTGGATTAAGACGGGTTGTTAAACCTAACCATCCATCTATCCCAGCTTTTCTAATTTAATTCTTATACCATTTATATTTCACCCATTTCGATCGGTTTCTATCTTCTTCATTATTCTCAAACTTCAACTCGACCAGAGATCAAAACTTAACTAACAACGAGTTAGTTATTTAATTTTAGGATTTAAAATTGATACTGAACGATTTGTGGGTGACTAAACTAAACAAAACAGAAAGAAAATATAAAAAAAAATCAATAAAACTGCTACTGCAGTTCACGACTTTTTAAAAAAAATATAAATCTTGATTTTGATTTTTAGATTGTTTTAGCTTGTAATCATAACATGAAATATGTTTCAAATTGTTTCTATAAACTTCTGAGAACCTCAATTGAACCAAAAACTTCAACACAATTACGAATTTCGCGAAGAACAAAATGGTTGACTTTTTATTTGAAAACTTTGACTCCAAAATTCGTGATGAATTTAAAGAATTGGAAGCTCAACTTTTGCAGTTAGTTTGCTTAAAAGATTACTAACAAAACTGCAATAATACATTTTGAAATTTATTTCGAATTCGATGTATTGATTAAAAGATGATAAGAACAGGGAACGACTTATTTATTTTGAAATTTTCTATTTTGAATTCGATCAGACACAAGTAGTAGTGTTTGGAATTGATAAAGGTAATGGAGAATGATTCATTTAACACTTGATATTATCGATTATATAGAATTTATGGGTCGACAGAATCCAAAATAAGGAGGAACAAAAATAAAAAAAATAATCAAATGGTAAATATAAAATTGGATCACGATGATACAAAAATTAAAAGCAAATATGGAAACCAGATCACGATCTTAGAAAAAATCAAAAGCAGATTGGTTTAAGAAAAAATACGATATATATATAAAATTTAAAAATATAGATCATGATTAAAAGAAAATAATAAAAAAATAAAAGTGGATTACCTAATACCTAACTGCATTATCTATATTTTTATTTATTTATTTAATATTAATAATTAATAATAATACAAATTATATTGATAATTAATAATAATAATAATAATAATAATAATAATAATAACAATAATAATAATAATAATAATAATAATAATAATAATAATAATAATAATATTAATATGACAATATTAATAATAAAAATGATAATTTTAATTATAATTAATAATAATAATATTATTAATGATAATAATAATAATAACATTAATAACAGGGTTAATGATAATTATCAATAATAATATTAATAATAATAACAAAATTATTAATAATAAGTTATATTTTAGCAATAATGATATTTATAATAATTTTAGTAAAAGTGATAATACTAATATATTAGTAATTATGATAATGATAATTATTAACAATAATAATTATAATACTGATAATAATAATGATTTTAAATGATGTACATATACTCACATATATATTTACATATCTTTTTATAACCGTTTATTCGTGAATTGTCAGAAACAGTTGAAGTTTAGATGAAATCATGTAAGAATTTTGGTTTAAATTTTGTCAGAAATTTTCGGGTTGTTATAGTGCGTAACCAAATTTACACATATATGTACTGATGTGGTGCATGTGTTTCTCACGTGCACTATACTTTAACACATAAGGGCTTATGTGTTAAAAGTAGCCTCAAGGGCTTACGGTATACGCTGAGAGGCTTGGTATATTCTTTATTAATTATTCTTACCAAAAGATGCTAGACGTTATTTTTCTAGAAATGCCTTTTACTTAGTTTCTTGTGCTTCCAATCATGTCTTTCTTTCTCTAAGGGGGCGTTTGGTTCGTGGACTTCAATTCCCAGGATTTAAAATCCCATCGGATTTGAAATCCTGGGATTTTAAATCCTATCTTCTGCTTGGTTCGAGGTTTTCAAATCTCAAATTTGTAATGCGAACCCGAACGGAAACGCGATCGCAAAACAAAAACCTGAAATCGAAACGTGAATCCAAAACGAGAATGCGACCGTGATACGCGAACCCGAAACCGAAATGTAGTGACCCAAACTTTTCCATGTTTTTATATATTAAATGAAATTGTTATTTACATGATTAAGTGTTTCCAACATGTTAAGCAATCAAACTTGTTAAGACTTGATTAACTGAAATAGGTTTTATATAGACAATTGACCACCCAAGTTGACCGGTGATTCACTAACGTTAAAACTTGTAAAAACTATATGATGACATAAATATGATTATATATATAGTTAACATGATATTATGATAATTAAGTATCTCATTAGGTATTTTAACAATGAGTTATATACATAAAATTGAGTTTTTGAATTAAGAAACTCGAAACGATATATATAACGATTATCGTTATAAAAACATCTTACTAAATACATATGAATCATATTAAGATATTGATACACTATGTTTAATCATGATAAATGATAAGTAAACATTTCATTAAGTGTCTTAACAATGAACTACATATGTAAAAACAAGACTACTAACTTAATGATTTCGAAACGTGGCATATATGTAACGATTATCGTTGTAACAACATTTAACTGTATATATATCATACTAAGATATATTAATATATCATAATATCATGATAATGTAATAATTTAACATCTCTTTAGATATAATAAACAATGGGTTAACAACATTTAACAAGATCGTTAACCTAAAGGTTTCATAACAACATTTACATGTAACGACTAACGATGACTTAACGACTCAGTTAAAATGTATATACATGTAGTGTTTTAATATGTATTCATACACTTTTGAAAGACTTCAATACACTTATCAAAATACTTCTACTTAACAAAAATTCTTACAATTACATCCTCGTTCAGTTTCATCAATAATTCTACGCGTATGCACCCATATTCGTACTCGTACAATACACAACTTTTAGATGTATGTACTTTTGGTATATACACTGCAATGATTAGCTCTTAGCAGCCCATGTGAGTCATCTAACACATGTGGGAACTATCATTTGGCAACTAGCATGAAATATCTCATAAAATTACAAAAATATTAGTAATCATTCATGACTTATTTACATGTAAACAAAATTACACATCCTTTATATCTAATCCATATACCAACGACCAAAAACACCTATAAACACTTTCATTCTTCAATTTTATTCATCTAATTGATCTCTCTCAAGTTCTATCTTCAAGTTCTAAGCGTTCTTCATAAATTCTATAAGTTCTAGTTTCATAAAATCAAGAATACTTTCAAGTTTGCTAGCTTACTTCCAATCTTGTAAAGTGATCATCCAACCTCACAAAATCTTTCTTATTTACAGTAAGATATCTTTCTAATACAAGGTAATACTTATATTCAAACTTTGATTCAATTTCTATAACTATAACAATCTTATTTCGATTGGAAATCTTACTTGAACTTGTTTTCGTGTCATAATTCTGCTTCAAGAACTTTCAAGCCATCCAAGGATCCTTTGAAGCTAGATCTATTTTTATCATTTCCAGTAAGTTTATCCACAAAACCTAAGGTAGTAATGATCTTCATAACATCATTCGATTCATATATATAAAACTACCTTATTCGAAGGTTTAAACTTGAAATCACTAGAACATAGTTTAGTTAATTCTAAACTTGTTCGCAAACAAAAGTTAATCCTTCTAACTTGACTTTTAAAATCAACTAAACACATGTTCTATATCTATATGATTGCTAACTTAATGATTTAAAATTGGAAAACACGAAAAACACCGTAAAACCTGATGTTAAAGCGAAGGGGTACAAAATAATTATATTTTTACTACAAAATACTATTAAATACGATACAATTTTACACAAGTTATTTATTTATTTATAGAGTGGATATACCTAAACCTTGCTACAACACTTATAGGCAGTGTACCTAATCGTACAGTAGTGTAGTTTTTAGTAAGTCCAGTTCGTTCCACAAGGATGTTAGCCAAGTTTAACGCTATATTTTTAAAAACTATATTTGTAAAAATACAAAAATATATATAAGTATAAGTAGTATTATTATTATAAAAGGGGGGGTTTTTAGCGTTTAATGACCGGTTTGTCGATTTCAAAACTTTAGTCGCAGTTAAAACCTAATGTAAAAATATTAAAAATAAATATAACTTAATTTAAAGCATAAAGTAAATGACAATAATTAAAGTGCGATAAATAAAAGTGCAATAATTAAAATGACAATAAATTAAAGTGCGATAATTAAAAGTGCGATTAAATATGAAATAAAGGAATTATGCTTATTTAAACTTCCGTAATCATGATGTTCAACGTGTTGTTTTTAGTTTAGTACCATGGGTTAA